>NC_056726.1:1210134818-1210217318 GCF_019279795.1 Protopterus annectens
AAGCAATTTTTAACCAGACTAAGTGAGGAGCTATGCCCCCACACCCCCCCAACTATATATTCTATTTCCAGGATCGCACTACAGTGGGGAAAAGGGCATATACACTGCCACTACTATTTTCAGTGAAATGAAATTTGGCAAAATGAGTTTTCGGCAAAATGTGCTTTCAGGGATTTGGTCTTGGTGACATGAAATCTGGTGAAATGTGCATTCAGTGAAATGAACCAGATCCACACACACACACACACACACACACATATATATATATATATATATATATATATATATATATATATATATATATATATATATATATATATATATATATATATATATATATATATACATACACACACACACACACACACACACACACACACACACACACACACACACACACATATATATATATATATATATATATATATATATATACATACATTTTCCCTACTGTTGAATGACTGTGCTGCATGATATGTTAGAAAAAAACATCAGCTATATTTGCACCTCAGATGCCTTAGTGGTCAATTGATGTGGCTGTGGTGTACAGGGTCCTAGGTTCAAGACTTGCAAGGGCTGATTATTTAGTTGCTGGGCAGAACAAGGGCTGTTGGATACAGAGTGGTTGTGGCACTTTTAATCAGTTGTAAGCGGGTTTGTGTGGGTTTGCGTGGTGGTAAGCAATGCTAACATCCAGTTAAATATGCTTACAGTTAGCCCTAAAAGTGCTTAATCTGTGTAGGCATTGCTTAGTGCCACACAGACAGGCTTAATCCTGCTTACTACTGCTTACTCCCGCTTACCCCCATGCTAATTTCTTTAAAAGGAAAGAAAAAAGGGTGATAGGAAAGTGGGCACGAAGAGGGTAAAACAATATGAAAGATAGGTAGGGATGTGCAGGATGGGTGTAGGAAATGTCCATAGCTGTCCATTTCTTTTATAGCAACAGCTGTACATATATACTGAATTTGGAGGTAAATTTGGATATTCAAACCCCTGAGAGTGAAGGGTGAGGACAACAATAATGTGTTGTGAAGCCATTTAGACAGAATTACATGTGTCCAGTGGACACATGTGTGAAATGGACTGTTATATATGGGGCGGCATTTTTTGGGGGGGCAGATTGCCCTTTTTTAAGGTGAGAGTGGGATGTTGGGGAGAGATATTAGGTATATTTGGGGAGGTAGTTTGGGTAGGAAGACAGAGACAGACAAGACAGCATACAGGGGCAGTATATGATGCATGGGGGTAAACACTGTGGATGGGGAGGGGTGTTTGGTAATTGGATGCTTACGAGCCCAAAGATGGTTACAGTGGGACTGAGGTCTCCACCCATGGACAGTCACCACTGCACCTTCACAGTCCCGAAGGTGGCTGTGCTGGGGGCTGCGCAGGAGGGGCAGGCTGACCCTCTAATTGTGCCACACAGCCCTCAGGTTGGCATAGCAGATCTCCCAATTCCTTGTGGAGCTTGCTACGCACCAGACTCTGGACCTAGCTTCTTCTTCAGAAGAAGAAGAAGTCCTACCAGTGAGTAGGATGAAAAGTGCTTAATCTTATTAAACTTTTCGTTGCTGGTTGTACATTTTGATTGTTCGTGTTTTTTCTTCATCTGGTGTTCTACTTTCTACATTCCAGGATTAGTTATAACAGCTGCATGAGTATTCCCATTAACCCAAAACAACAGATATGGAACATTTGCATAGCAAACAGAACACGTGCATATATGGAACCACAGTGAGCATTACACCAGCATGCAGGTTACATTGATAGCAACAGGCCACCAATGAAAGTATATGAACAGTGAACGTTAATTGGAATACATTTTAACATTTGTAGAACAACAGGACACATGTCCCAACAGTGGGTTTGGTGGAAAACATACCCATTCAATTATGTGTTTAGATTAGTAGTGAAGAAAATGTGGGGGAGAGACAGGGATGTCAGCTAACATATGTAGATTCTTACAGTGGTCACAGCTTTAATGATCATTGCTATACTCATTACTCTACAGGTATTATTACAACAACTATGAGCTTGGGTTGGGCAGTGGTATGTTTGTACACAATATAATTACAGCCTTATTATAGCTACTTTATACTTTCTCTTACCTGGAAGACCTGTGGAGGGAATGTTTGTTAATACTACATGACTGTTTCTACCCATATTCTCATAGTCAGGGTTACATATGTGCACTCATGCTGTGTGTGTGTGTGTGTGTGTGTGTGTGTGTGTGTGTGTGTGTGTGTGTGTGTGTGTGTGTTACACACTCTGCCTTGATTTCTATCGAGTCACCCTGGTTGCTGGTAGCAGGGACCAGTAGCTGTGACAGCATAACACCTTTGAACATTTCTTGGGGGGAATCACTTGGTGTATGTACTTGGGTTGGGAGGGTGGCCTAATGGTTAAGGTGTTTGCCTTACAAGCACAAGGTGCAGGGTTTGAGTCTCACAGTATGGCTTGGCTTCAGGGCAGCCAATGGCTCGCTAGCTTAAGAGTTAGCTTAGTACTAACCTATGATATGATTCCTATGATTCCTATGATTATCTTGCTGTAATTTGCAGCCTTGGGGTTCGACTGTGGGTGTTGGACACAGTATTACTAATGGCTTCTTATAGCTACTTTATACCTTCTTTCACCTGGCAGATCTGTGGAGGGAATTTATGTTGACACTACCTGACTGTATCTACACATATTCACAAAATGCTACTTGAAATTATGCATACAGCTTACTACCACTCCCGACATTCGTACTGTGGCTGTTTCTGCTAAAAATACATGTTTGTGTTTCATCAGAACACACTGTTGAGAAACTGCTGTCATTTCCTTGAATGTTTTCTTTATAATTCTCTCTTGGTTGTACAATCTGACATTGTGATTACAACATTCTTTTATATACATTCCTATACATACCTTTTGACATAGCACAGTGTGGAAAAATGTGGTTAACACAACATTACTATTCTGTTATCAGATCTTGGTGCATGAAACATTCCAGTCATACATTACCAAAGTAAACACAACCAGTCTGGGGTTTTCACTTTTATTGACAGATAATTACACTTTTATTGATGTATGACCTGTATGTCACTATTACTCTCCTACTGGCTTCTTCAGTCACTAAAAAACATACCCATTTTTAAATACTACAAGGTGACATTCTACTAAGTTTTATTTATTTTCACTACATAGTACCAGCTAGATTGTTACTCACCATCCTTGCAATGCAGCTTTTGCAGGCTGCTAGTGTGGCCTTCCAAGTTCACAGCTCTGTCATCTGCAGCTGTACATGAGATATACCGATCCATCACATACACAGGCTGGACTTTGGAGAACACTCATTTTGACTAATACTTACACATGACTGGAGCATTCCCCACCCAGGCATCTTGGACCCACTTGTCCAAAAGGTCCCGCTTCCTCCGCTTCAAGTTGGCAAAGTGGTGCTGGACCTGCTTACCAGTCCGAGCGATGCCAGTGGCAGTGGTGAGATGTCAGGCAAGTCGGTCCCAGGCCTCCGCTTTGTATTGGGAGCCGTGGTACTGGTCCTAGCAGCAGTCACCCTTCATGGTCTTTAATGAGGAGTCTGTCCATGACCCTGGACTCCTGAATGCCCCAGCACTGTGCCCAAAAGCGCACGCCTAAACCAAAACCTGCCATATTGCTTACAGTGGGGAGATACAACTGGTTATGAGATGTATTCCTGCCTGCGTGGTTTAAATAGGCTAATTTCCAGCCCTTTACTGTGATTGGACAGTTTTAAAACTGCTGAGCTATGCTAAGCACTGGGCAATCCTGCTTAGCTAAGATAACTATTGCTTAAAGGAGTAGATGCTTAGCCCTGATTACCAATGCGCAAACCCACTTAGCTATGCTAAATCTTGTTTAAACTTTAAGTTTCATTGACACCTCACGTTTAGGGCTGCTATACTATCCTGGTTAGCATATACATAATAATATTCACTACTTATTTATGAAAAATACATTTTAGTTGTGTTTTACATATGAACATATATGGATATTTGTGGGGGTTGAACCATGATTGACTGCATGCAGGGTGAATGCTCTAGCTACACTATTCCAGTTTGGCTATTAATATTGTGTATATTTCTATTTAGCTTCTTTTGATGTTTAAACTCTGCTATGCATAGCTGCACGATGGGCAAACCTGCTTAGATATGCTTAAACTTTATTGCACACAGGAAAAAAATATGGACTGTATTTTAAATATTGCTATTTGAAACTTAGAACATTGATAGAATGACAGGCTTTGGATTAGAATGTATTTTCTGAGGATGCAGAGTCTTAAACTCAAATGTATCTCATTATTTAATGACTTCATTTTACAGCTATTTGCCTGACAGGTGCAGATTTTAGGGGAACACACCAAAAATATGAAGCAGTAATCTGGACATTCTATGAAGATCTATAAAGTTGAGAGGTATGGCTGTCTCTCATTTTCTCCACAGACACTAAAGTGTCCATGAAGACTTTCATTCATTTTGAATTGCAGAATAGCAATTCTCTAGTGCAGGGGGCATGTGTATTGTGAGAGCACTGCTCTTGGACACACCCCCTGCACTCACACACAGAACCATGTCCGTTTTAGAGCACAGCAGTGTGCCTTCATACATATGCATGGAGCGCTGCCGTGCTGCATGGGAATGGTCCCTTCCATGCAAGAATAAGCAATTCTTGCATGGAAGTTTGCTGAATCCTGGGGGTAATGTCTATTTTTCACATACAGATCCTCCTGATATGAACACGCATATACAATGCTCCTGCCAAGCCAGACTGCTGGTTGTTTAACTGTGTTCAGTTAACACTACTTCCCAGTTACTTTCATACATAGACAGATTTCAGTGCTTGTCCCCCCTCCCCAAATAACGACCTGTAGACTGGACACATCTTCTAATGTTTGCCTGTGAGCTAGTAAAAGAAATATTGTCCATAGTGTCTCAATTTGTTTGACAAGTAGATTCGGGATCATTTATCTGCATTCACATGATTCTATGCATGAGGCCTTTCACACAAACTGCTGCATCAACTTCACAATAAGAATATTTAATTTTATTTATCATTTTTTAACGCATTAACTGAGCTGGACTCTTTTCAGCCATGATCAGGACCAGAGACAAAGAACAAAAATTATCATCGGTACAATTTATATAGGCAAAAGTTAACAAGAGATGATGATTTTGCACAAATCAACAAACTGAAAAAGAAAAGACAACATTATACAACTATACATTAATAGAAATTTTATCATACTAACAAGTATGTACAACAATAATCAGTTACATATGGCTACTCATTTCAAAGGCACTCCTGCATGTTGACCTGTTTTTTAAAATAAAAGCATATTTCAGTGAGTTCACTATAAAAGAGCAGTACAGCTTTGGTGAGATTACATAAAGAAATGAATGTAAGGGAGGTTGGGGAGTGAGACTAATAATACATAATGTGAGCAGGAAAACTGTGATAGAAGGAAAATGTATTCTCGTGGTTGGCATTAACAATAGTGCAGCATTATCTGAGAACAGCAATGAAGGTGGTAGATGCACTGCCTAAGCTGGAGTTGTTTAGGCAATAGTGGGGTTAGAGTGTACAGCAGAAGAGGAACAAATTAGGAGAAATGAAGGTTATGGATGCAGGAAACAATGCTTTCAATATGAGATCAGGTAAGGGAATGAATGGATAAGGCAGTATTAGCGTTATAAACAGTTGATTTTGAGTGAGTGCATCAGATTTTACAAGGTATTATCTGCTTCTACAAGAGAGAGTCTGACAACCAAGCTTCTGTCACCTATTGTAAAAGCTCAGTATTACTAGTTTAAGTACTTGAGGTGAGTGTGGATGTTACATTTCCCAATGATCTAGTTTCTGCCACTAATGAGGGTCTGAAGGCAGTGTTAACAATTACCACTTATTGTTAAAAATCAGGAAGAAAGTAAGAAGACCAGGGCTGGGAATAGATGAGGGATACCAGACTAGAAGAGATAGGAAGGTTTTGACAGGGATAGGAGACAGGGAAAAAGGGTTATAAATTGGGGTCTATAAATTGTACCTTCTATAAAACATCTCCATAGCATTAAGACATTTGTCATGTTTGGAAAATGTCATAGTTGACATCTGTACACCATCTCAGGACTCTAACTAACTCAGCAAGTTCTCCATCCATTTCCTTGAACTGGCAACCCCCTCGAGTGAAGGAATGGAGTTCAGACAGCTGGACTTCATTATGAAAGCTGAAAAGCAAACAGAAAGAAAAAAATATTCTCACAGTTGGAAAAAAAGCATGTCTTTTCATTTTCTGAGTCTGCAGCAAGTTGTTTGCTATTAATATAACCATCAACTTACTACAGTTAAATCACTGTACCCTGAGCACTTCAGTACTTCCACGGTGACTATAAATGTACCTAAGCCATCTGCCTCTTCACCACATCCTAGTTATGGCAATGTATCATCTCATTAGGTGTTCTTTTATCTGCTCTAAATTCCAAAGTAAATGCCAGATGGAAATTATGACATGTAGACAGTGTTCATCTCAAATAACTGTTTGAGAAATCTTGAAAACAAACTTTTTACATGCCATTAGAAGTAATCAAGACTAATTTGTTTCATTTTTTGATTAAGAAACAATGCTAATGGAAATTGTAAATTCAGATAATTTGATTTATATCTGATGCAAGTGGAATATTTGAGAAGAATGAAAATGTACAGTTTACTTCATGTCTGCAAATTACACAGGAATAAATACTGAACGTTTATAGGGCATTTGAAGAATACATATTGTGATTTTTTCAAAACTCCATTTAACTATGAACCTGGAAAGAAAATGGCATGTATCTGCCATTTGTTCTTTCAGAGGGCACAAAGTCCCACAGAATCTATAAATACCTTAAGGTACTGAATTAAAGAATTGATCCAAATGCCATATATTTGGTGAGTTGCATAAGTCATGACAAAACTGAATGCAGTATCAGAGATGATCTACAGAGGGCAGATGACTGAGAGAATTAGGTGGTACGGCGGTAGCATTGTTACCTCACAGCAAGAGATTCCCCAGTTCGATGCTGGTCTTGGGAGTGCCTTCTGTGTGGAGTCTGCATGTCCTCCCTGCAGTTGGGTAGAGTTCGAAAGACATGTGTGCGTAAATGGGCGTGCCTTTGTTGAAGGTTGGGCGTCGAGCTGGCACCTCAGCGTTTCGTAAAAATCTACTGCCAATCATTAGTGGACCGAAGTTCCACTGTGGCGACCCCTAACCGGGAAAAGCTGAAAGTCAAACAATTATTTTATTTATTTATTTCCAGTTTGATGACCTGGGAGGTCCACTTGGCTCAAAGAGCCCGTTTTCAGTGGAGGCCCGGGGAGAAAAGCTCCAATATTACATAGTACAAGCTCCATAATATAAACTACAATACATAGTGGAAACAGAAACAAACTAAGCAAATTTTGCATACAAAATAGCAAAAACTAAACAAAAGTTAAACAGCAGCTTGGATAAGGATGTAAAGCATATTTACATGTTTAGTGGTTGAGAACAGTAGTACAAGGTTAAATTAATACAGTGGTTTAAATCATCTGAGAATGATATAGAAGTAACATTAGCATGGATGAGTTCTTTATGCATGAATATTAGCATGAGTTAAATTAATACAGAGGTTTAAATCCTCTGAGAGTGGTATAGAGGTAGCATTAGCATGAAGGCAGTACATAGGGCTAATCAATAGTGTGTAAGGAAGAACAAACTTTGTGTGTTATAAAGTATTTATGTATTAAGCAGGTTAGGTAGGTGGAGTGCAATTGCATTTCCATTTTTGGGAGAGATAAGAATGCAGCTGGGGTTTGAAGTGTTCAGAGTTCTCAGAAATTCTTAGAGACGGAGGGAGAGAATTCCATTTTTGGCGACGGAAAAGGATAGGAGAAGCTGACCAGTGGAACGGTTTGGTTTATAAATAGAGATCAGATTTTGGTGGGTAGATCTTAGAGTTCTGTTTGGGGTGTATAATGTTAAGATGTTTGTTAGTGCTGGGCATATAGTTGGTTTGAAAATAAACTTGTGAGTGGTGATGAGTTGGAGGTAGTCAAGGTAGTTTGGGAGTTCTAGCCATTGCAGCTGGTGGAGAGGTTTACAGTGGTGGGTGGAGTATTTGGAAGTGGTGGCGAACTTTGAGATTTTATTGCAACAGGATTCTACTTTAGAAGAGATGGAGGAGGATAGGTTGGTTAGTGAAGGTAGTAAGAAGTTACTGGTGGGGGTCTAACTTGTTGAGGGGGAGAGGAAGTGGGAGTTTCTGTACAGCATGCCAAGTTTCTGATTTTTTTTTATATTTAGCTGAATATGGGTATCGAATTTTAGGTGTTCATCAATAGTAACTCCAAGAAGTTTAGCAAAAGGAACAACTTCTATAGTGGAGTTGGCAAGGCTTGTAATTTTGAAAGAGGTTTTGTCTAGGTGGATAGATTCTGAGGGAGAGAATAGAAGGATCTTTGATTTGTTGGCATTCAAAGAGAGGTGATTTTGGAGCATCCAGTTCTCAGTAGTTGAGAAGGCAGTTTGAGTTTTTGTTTGGAGCTCAGGGAGGTTTGATGCAGAGCAAACTAAAGTTGAGTCATCTGTATATTGTACTATCTTAGTGTTAGGAATGGCTGCATGGAAATCATTAATGAAGATATTGAAGAGCATAGGGCCAAGAATGGATCCCTGGGGTACCCCGGTTGGGGTGACAGGAAGGCTGAGGTGCCAGTCTTCAATTTTACTGCCTGAGATCTATCAGAGAGGTAGCTGCTGAACCAGGTAATGGTGTTTTGTGAGATGTTAAGATTGGAAAGGTGGTGAAGAAGGTGGGTATGGGAGACTGTGTTGAAAGCCTTGGAGAGGTCAAGGAGGACTGTGGATACAAGTTCTCCAGAGTCACAGGCATGGTTTATGATGTCTAGAAAAGAGAGAAGAGCTGTTATTGTGCTATGGCCAGGATGGAACCCATGTTGCGTTGGGGTGAGGAGTTGGTTATGTGTAATGAATGGCATGAGCTGGAGGTGGACACATTTCTCAAGAATTTTTGAAATATGGGAGAGAATCGGGTTGGAAGTTGGAGATATTATTTTTGCCTCCTTTATGGAGGGGTAGGATAAAGGCTGCATGCCGCAGTTTCGGGACATATGATTCCTGTATGGATCTGTTGATGAGTATGCTAATGGGGATGGTGATGCTGTCTGCTGTAATTCTTAAGAAGAGTGAGGGAATATTGTCAGGGCCATTGGTTCATAGGTTCATAGGTAAGTACTAGGCTATCTGCCCGAGGGCATCTATAAGCCTAGTCAGAATATGTTGGCTTTTGCCGTCCCCTTAGATTAATTCCCTGTGCCGTGGTCCAGCAGAGCCATTAGTTCCCTGTGCCTCTGTCCAGCAGAGTCACTGCAGTGATCTCCAGGGTAAATTTTCTGTTTCCCATCTACTCATCAAGGTTTCTCTTGAAGAGTGTTAGTGAGGGGCTCTGCCTAATGTAGATTGGAATCCTGTTCCAAAGCATGGGGAGTCTTTGGGACAGAAATCTATCCCTCCAGCATGTCCTATTTATCATTGTGGTGAGGTTTAGATCCCTACAGCATGTGGCTCTTGGGGATCTGTTTTTTTTTTTAGGTGGAGCATGTCCATCAATTCTGGGTTGGACATGGCCTTGTATGTCAGGCAGAGATCACCTCTGAGAAAGCGGTATGCAACAGAGTACAGCTGGAGTTTCTTCAGTCGAGCTGCATAGGGCATATGTTTGAGGCCAGTAATCCTCTTGGAGAGGTACTTCTGTGGTCTTTCCAGCTGTTGCAGGTGTCTTGTAAGGTACATCCCAAATGGGGTGTTGTACACTATGCTGGGTCTGATGAGTGATGAGTAGAGGGGCACAATAACCTCTTTTGTTCTAGATGCAAACCCTTTTGTGATTGGGTGGGCCACATAGAAGGATTTTCTAACCACCTTGGCAATATGATTATTAAAGGAGAGATTACTATCTACTTCGGTCCCCAGATCCCTTATTACATTTTCTGTATTTAGGGGACTACTACATATGTGGTAGTTCGTGGGTACTTTGTTTTTTTCCAAAGGAGATAACTATGCACTTTCTGGCATTTAGCTTGAGGCTATGATTTTGACACCAGGTATCCGTCTCATTGAGACCCTTCTGGAGGATATCTGTATCAGCTGGAGAGTCAATTATGGCCCCCAGTTTGCAGTTGTCTGCAAACTCGGTTAGCTATAGTCCTCCTGTGCTTGCCTGTACCTCTGAGAAGTATATACTGAATAGGAGGGGTCCCAGGACTGAGCCCTGGGGGATGCCACTTGTAATTGGTTTAGAGTCTGACCTAGAGCCTGCAACTCTCACTGTGTGGGTTCTATCCATGAGCCAACTGGCAACCCATCTTGTTTTGTAGGGGTTTATGTTCAGGCTGGTGAGCTTGTCTATAATACCAGAATGGGGAATGGTGTTGAAAGCCTTTGCGAAGTCTAGGTAGGCTGTGTGGACCTCCTTTCCCTCATCTAAAGGCTTGGTAACTGTCTCAAAGAAGTCCACCAGGTTTAGGAGGCATGATCTGCCCTTAACAAAGCCAAACTGGGTAGGATCCAATGTTTGAAGGTTCCCAATGTCTCTGTTAATGAATTTCATGATGATGCACTCCATAGCCTTGCACAGCAGGCTAGTCAGGCATATAGGGCGATAGTTCCCGAGGTCCGTTGTGGCTCCGCCTTTGTGGAGCAGGATAACTGTTGCTGTTCGCTACTCTATGGGTACATAGCCTGTAGAGAGGCTGAGTTTGAACAGTGTGTTTAGGTGAGGGGTTAGTTCATTTTGGAGCTCGTGTAAGACACAGCCTGGGACACCTTCTGGTCCCACTGAAGCTGTATTTTTGCTTTTGGATAGGGATGTTTTAACCTGTGTGTCAGTGATTGCCGGGGCACTACATTCTTCTGGTATGGTTATGGGCCCTTTAGGGGGTGAGAGGGGGTGAAGTTTGCACTAAACCTGTCTGCCAGAATGTTGGCAATATCAGTCGGTGCAGTGTATTTTGTGACATACTGCACTAACTCAGAGCAGATCTGAGAGTTTCCACTTAGGTTCTTGACATAGCTAAAGAATGCTTTATGGTTATCTTTGGAGTCCTTGGCAATTTTTCTTTCGAAGCTAGCCTTGGATGATTTTATGAAGGATCGTAGTTTCTTGCTAATACTGCTCACTTTCCTTCTTGGCATTTTACTCTTTTCTGCACTAGTTTCCTCCTTCTATTGTATAGCTTGTTTATGGCAGGGGTCCACCAGACTGGTTTCCTTTTCCTGGAGAAGTGAGTCTTGGTTTTGCTTGGGATAGCACGATCCATGCATTCTTGCAGGTGCTCACAGAGTGCTTTGTAAGGGATTCAGCAGCTTGGACAGCGTTGTCCTTTAACATGGGGGCTGTGAACCTTTCCACCTTAAGTAAAGTGAAGTTTGCTTTTGAAAAGTTTTTCATGGTGGTTTCCTTGATTGGGGGTGGGGGCGGAATGTGGATATCCAGAGTGATTAGTCTATGGTTTGATCTAACTAGCGAGGGTTTGACCTCCGGTGTAGAACACCAGTCTCCCATGTTGGTGATGACCAGGTCCAATATGTTGTCACATCTGGTGAGGGTGTTGACCAGTTGATCCAGGGCATTCTAGTTTATAACTTCTAGGAAGCATTGGGCAAGGTGTTAGTACTTGAGTAGTTCTCCCAGTTAATGTTTGGGTAATTGAAATCACCCAATATTATGGTGTTTGGTAGGACCTTCATATTTTCCAGTGTCTCCAGAAACGTGGAATGGAGGTCCTGGGTCATGGTGGATGATCTGTATCAAGCTACAATTTGAATTGCAGTTTTGCCCATTGTTAGTTGCACATGGATGATCTCTGAGGCATTGTGCTGTGCCGCTAACCTGGAGGTGTGGGTATCCTTGATGAATATGGATACACACCCACCTTTTGTGTTTCAGTCCGGGTTCTGTGGCCGAAAAGTATGGTATGAGTTATAGCCTGGTAGTGCTGGGGTGCTCTCTGGACCCTTAAACCAGGTTTCTGTTACTGCACAGATATCGATGTTCTCCATACTGAGGAGTGCCTCAAGTGCATGCATTTTGAGGTTTAGACTTCTGGCATTAAGTAGCATTACCCTCAGTTTTTAGTTACTTGTGCTATTTACGGTGGTGGGTTTGTCTTTTGAGCCTTGCCTAAAAAAGACACTATGGGGGTGGCAAAAGCCTTGGCCAGTATTCAAAAGCCTAAGGATGACAGGTGCAAGCTATTTCTTGTGAAGCAACATGGCTTATCGAGCATGTCGTCCCAGGTGGACAGATACTGGATCCCCTTTGAATGGCACCAGAAACTTAGCCAATTGTTGAAACTGATAATTTTTTTCTTTATACTGTGGCATCATTCTTGGTGAGGGCAGGATGCTACTCAGGGTCAGGGTCATATTGGCCTGGGCTACATGATCAGAGAGCTCTTCCATGTCTCTTTTCATGTAGTCCAGGGAGGTACATCTCACGTCATTCAAACCAACATGGACAATGACAGAGTCATAGTTGTACTTATTCTGGAGTGACCTGAGTGCTTGTGTTATGTGGCGGATCCTGACACCCGACAGACAGCTAACTGTAACCTTCTTCTTGTCCAGCCTAGTTAGTGAGACATCAGTGTGTCTGACTATAAAATCGCCTATTACTAGTGTGTTGGGTATGTTATTTTGCCTTAAGGGCTGTGATTGCGTGGCATACTGATTATGTGAAGTATGTGTTTCATGGTTTGTGATGGGGTGTGGAAGTTGCTTGGGTGTCTGCTTTGGAGGTCTCTGTTGCTTTTGCAGATTTTTATTTAGAGCCTCCGAATATGTTTTTGTATATTTATGTGTGTTATTTGCCGGTGTTGGTTTAGTAGGTCTGTGTGAGACTGGTGGTGTGTTGCCAAGTATTTTCCTTCTACTCTTGACGGTCAGTTCCAGTCTTGGGTTGTGAGAGCTTTGCCTCCAGTTTGGCTGTATAATTGCATCTCCCGCATATATTAGTGTTTGGTGGTAGGAGGAAAGGGTTGTCTGTGTACATGAGGCAGTTGTAACATTTCCTCATAATGCCCAGATTCACCAGTTGGACTGGAGAGTACACCTGAAACTGCCCTTTGGACATGCCTACATAGGTAAAGTGAGCTGTTTTACTGATTGGAAAGGAGCAAGGCTTAAGCTTAGAGAGAAGTGTTTTTATATATGAGGTGGGGATGGGTTTGAGATGCAATATGGGAGGTGAGTTTGGGGTGGAAGGTAGGGCAGAGGGTTTGATTTGGGGGGAGGTGTTGTTGTTTGGGAATGTTTTAGTGAGTTCTGCTATAGAGTTAGTAAACAAGGAGTTGAACATAGTAGCTATTTCTGGGTCAGATTTACTAGTGTCACGGCAAGGGTTGTTTTTGATGCCTGGGTTGAGAAGTGAGTTGATGGATTTCCAGAATTGTTTGGGGTTAGAGGAGTGGTTAGACTGGAGTTTGATATAGTATGCTTTTTTGTCTTGTATGATACATTTTTTGGCTAAGTTGTGGAGTTGTTTATATTTAACAGGGTGTCAGGGTGCCTATTACAATGGTAGAGTTCCAGGTCTTGTCCCTTTGTTGCATGAGTGTTTTGGTATCTTTACTAAGCCAAGGGGCGGAATTGGTTTTTATACATTTTATTCTTGGAGGGGCTTGGGAGTTAAGAGTGTCTAAGAAGGTTGAGTTGAAGAATTTGACAGCACTGTCCAGAGGTAGAGTTTTTAGAGTGTCCCAATTTATCAGTTTGAGAGAACTGGAAAAAGTTGTAGGGTTAAAGTTATTGAGATTCCGAGTATGGATATATTGGTGTAGATGAGGATAGGAGGGGGTTGCTCTATGGATGAAGGCTGGTAAGTGATCACTGATAGAGTTTGGTAAGGTGCCAGTGTGGGATATTTTTTTTGAGTGGGAGACAAGGATCCAGTTCAGTATGGGGCCTGGGGGGGGGTTATTTTTATTAGGTCTGGTTATAGCATTTGTGAGTTGAGTGAAATTACATAAATTGATTGAAATGGTGGGGTTATTGACAGTAATTTTGTTCCAGTCAATGTTCACATCTAGGATGTATGTCTCAAGCTTGATATTATGTGAAGCCCATAGAAGAATTTCCTCACATGTGTTAATGTTGTTTCCAGGGGGGATATAGAAGGCTATAACAAAAATGCTTTTCTGGTTATTTAGTTTGAGATTTCCTATGACTAGTTCAGCTTTGTTGAACTGGGGAATATGATTTTGGTAGGGAGTGATGGAGAGTAGGCTAGAGTAAATTAATGCTACTGCTCCACCCTTCTTTTTTAGGCGGTCTTGTCTAAGTACTTGAAAGCAAGGGAGTAGTATTTCAGTCTGAAATGTTGGGTTTTAGCCATGTTTCAGAGACAGGTGCTATATCAGGTTGCGTACAGGATAGCCAAGCGTGGAAGTGGGCTAATTTCTTTCTTAGACTCTGGGTATTGATGGTCAAGATCTTGAGGTATTTAGGGTTGGTAGTATGGGTGGTAATGGGGGGAGATGAATTGCAGCTGGTACTAGGTCCTGAGTTGGGGTATATGTCTCCTGCTAGGCATAAGCAGTTAAATGGGAATGAGAGCAGGGGTTTGGATTTGCTCCTAGAGTTTGGTGGGAGGTGCAATAGAGCTTTGGGAATATGATGTTTCATTGAGGAGGATAGGAGTTTTAGTTTAAAGCAGAGAAGTGGGTTTGGAAGCACTAGGGAGGAGGATATAGCGTGGAAATGAGATGTGGCAGAGGAATGGTGTGTGTTAGGGGTGATGGTGGAGTGAAGAGGGGATAGGAAAGAAGGGGGTAGTTTGTAAAAGGAATAGGAGGTAGCATGGTATAGAGGTATTAGGAGTAGTAGGCTAAGGGAAAGGATCAGAATGGTTTGAAGAGACATGATGTGGTTTAGGTATAATGGAATAGTTGGGGTTTAGGTGTTGAGGATGTAATAGGATTGTTAGTGACAGTGTAGGAGGGAGGAGTATGGAAGTGCATCTAGAGCTTTAAGGATTAGGGATGGTGAGGGGTGAGAGAGCACTGGAGGAAGGGAGGGGAGGGGATAGTGAGGAGATGAGAGTGGATTGGGTGAGACAGGGGGGAGGGGACAATGTTAAATAAACTGATGTGTGTAGAGCAAGTGAAACTATCACAGATAAAAGAGCTCACAGAAGAATTTTATAATTGTATGTGAGTTGGAAAAGTCTAAGACGAGGAAAAAAGTAACAATAGTAATGAGAGGTCTACCAAACATAAGAGACATAAGTACTGCAAGATGTGGTTGTAAGCATGATACACACCCTGTCAACTGTAACAATAGTAATGAGAGGTCTACCAAACATAAGAGACATAAGTACTGCAAGATGTGGTTGTAAGCATGATAAAACACACACCCTGTCAACTGTAACAATAGTAATGAGAGGTCTACCAAACATAAGAGACATAAGTACTGCAAGATGTGGTTGTAAGCATGATACACACCCTGTCAACTGTAACAATAGTAATGAGAGGTCTACCAAACATAAGAGACATAAGTACTGCAAGATGTGGTTGTAAGCATGATAAAACACACACCCTGTCAACTGTAACAATAGTAATGAGAGGTCTACCAAACATAAGAGACATAAGTACTGCAAGATGTGGTTGTAAGCATGATAAAACACACACCCTGTCAACTGTAACAATAGTAATGAGAGGTCTACCAAACATAAGAGACATAAGTACTGCAAGATGTGGTTGTAAGCATGATAAAACACACACCCTGTCAACTGTAACAATAGTAATGAGAGGTCTACCAAACATAAGAGACATAAGTACTGCAAGATGTGGTTGTAAGCATGATAAAACACACACCCTGTCAACTGTAACAATAGTAATGAGAGGTCTACCAAACATAAGAGACATAAGTACTGCAAGATGTGGTTGTAAGCATGATAAAACACACACCCTGTCAACTGTAACAATAGTAATGAGAGGTCTACCAAACATAAGAGACATAAGTACTGCAAGATGTGGTTGTAAGCATGATAAAACACACACCCTGTCAACTGTAACAATAGTAATGAGAGGTCTACCAAACATAAGAGACATAAGTACTGCAAGATGTGGTTGTAAGCATGATAAAACACACACCCTGTCAACTGTAACAATAGTAATGAGAGGTCTACCAAACATAAGAGACATAAGTACTGCAAGATGTGGTTGTAAGCATGATAAAACACACACCCTGTCAACTGTAACAATAGTAATGAGAGGTCTACCAAACATAAGAGACATAAGTACTGCAAGATGTGGTTGTAAGCATGATAAAACACACACCCTGTCAACTGTAACAATAGTAATGAGAGGTCTACCAAACATAAGAGACATAAGTACTGCAAGATGTGGTTGTAAGCATGATAAAACACACACCCTGTCAACTGTAACAATAGTAATGAGAGGTCTACCAAACATAAGAGACATAAGTACTGCAAGATGTGGTTGTAAGCATGATAAAACACACACCCTGTCAACTGTAACAATAGTAATGAGAGGTCTACCAAACATAAGAGACATAAGTACTGCAAGATGTGGTTGTAAGCATGATAAAACACACACCCTGTCAACTGTAACAATAGTAATGAGAGGTCTACCAAACATAAGAGACATAAGTACTGCAAGATGTGGTTGTAAGCATGATAAAACACACACCCTGTCAACTGTAACAATAGTAATGAGAGGTCTACCAAACATAAGAGACATAAGTACTGCAAGATGTGGTTGTAAGCATGATACACACCCTGTCAACTGTAACAATAGTAATGAGAGGTCTACCAAACATAAGAGACATAAGTACTGCAAGATGTGGTTGTAAGCATGATAAAACACACACCCTGTCAACTGTAACAATAGTAATGAGAGGTCTACCAAACATAAGAGACATAAGTACTGCAAGATGTGGTTGTAAGCATGATAAAACACACACCCTGTCAACTGTAACAATAGTAATGAGAGGTCTACCAAACATAAGAGACATAAGTACTGCAAGATGTGGTTGTAAGCATGATACACACCCTGTCAACTGTAACAATAGTAATGAGAGGTCTACCAAACATAAGAGACATAAGTACTGCAAGATGTGGTTGTAAGCATGATAAAACACACACCCTGTCAACTGTAACAATAGTAATGAGAGGTCTACCAAACATAAGAGACATAAGTACTGCAAGATGTGGTTGTAAGCATGATAAAAACACACACTGTCAACTGTAACAATAGTAATGAGAGGTCTACCAAACATAAGAGACATAAGTACTGCAAGATGTGGTTGTAAGCATGATAAAACACACACCCTGTCAACTGTAACAATAGTAATGAGAGGTCTACCAAACATAAGAGACATAAGTACTGCAAGATGTGGTTGTAAGCATGATAAACACCCTGTCAACTGTAACAATAGTAATGAGAGGTCTACCAAACATAAGAGACATAAGTACTGCAAGATGTGGTTGTAAGCATGATACACACCCTGTCAACTGTAACAATAGTAATGAGAGGTCTACCAAACATAAGAGACATAAGTACTGCAAGATGTGGTTGTAAGCATGATAAAACACACACCCTGTCAACTGTAACAATAGTAATGAGAGGTCTACCAAACATAAGAGACATAAGTACTGCAAGATGTGGTTGTAAGCATGATAAAACACACACCCTGTCAACTGTAACAATAGTAATGAGAGGTCTACCAAACATAAGAGACATAAGTACTGCAAGATGTGGTTGTAAGCATGATACACACCCTGTCAACTGTAACAATAGTAATGAGAGGTCTACCAAACATAAGAGACATAAGTACTGCAAGATGTGGTTGTAAGCATGATACACACCCTGTCAACTGTAACAATAGTAATGAGAGGTCTACCAAACATAAGAGACATAAGTACTGCAAGATGTGGTTGTAAGCATGATAAAACACACACCCTGTCAACTGTAACAATAGTAATGAGAGGTCTACCAAACATAAGAGACATAAGTACTGCAAGATGTGGTTGTAAGCATGATAAAACACACACCCTGTCAACTGTAACAATAGTAATGAGAGGTCTACCAAACATAAGAGACATAAGTACTGCAAGATGTGGTTGTAAGCATGATAAAACACACACCCTGTCAACTGTAACAATAGTAATGAGAGGTCTACCAAACATAAGAGACATAAGTACTGCAAGATGTGGTTGTAAGCATGATAAAACACACACCCTGTCAACTGTAACAATAGTAATGAGAGGTCTACCAAACATAAGAGACATAAGTACTGCAAGATGTGGTTGTAAGCATGATAAAACACACACCCTGTGAACTGTAACAATAGTAATGAGAGGTCTACCAAACATAAGAGACATAAGTACTGCAAGATGTGGTTGTAAGCATGATAAAACACACACCCTGTCAACTGTAACAATAGTAATGAGAGGTCTACCAAACATAAGAGACATAAGTACTGCAAGATGTGGTTGTAAGCATGATAAAACACACACTCTGTCAACTGTAACAATAGTAATGAGAGGTCTACCAAACATAAGAGACATAAGTACTGCAAGATGTGGTTGTAAGCATGATAAAACACACACCCTGTCAACTGTAACAATAGTAATGAGAGGTCTACCAAACATAAGAAAAATAAGTACTGCAAGATGTGGTTGTAAGCATGATAAAACACACACCCTGTCAACTGTAACAATAGTAATGAGAGGTCTACCAAACATAAGAGACATAAGTACTGCAAGATGTGGTTGTAAGCATGATACACACCCTGTCAACTGTAACAATAGTAATGAGAGGTCTACCAAACATAAGAGACATAAGTACTGCAAGATGTGGTTGTAAGCATGATAAAACACACACCCCTGTCAACTGTAACAATAGTAATGAGAGGTCTACCAAACATAAGAGACATAGGTACTGCAAAATGTGGTTGTAAGCATGATACACACCCTGTCAATTGTAACAATAGTAATGAGAGGTCTACCAAACATAAGAGACATAAGTACTGCAAGATGTGGTTGTAAGCATGATAAAACACATACCCTGTCAACTGTAACAATAGTAATGAGAGGTCTACCAAACATAAGAGACATAAGTTCTGCAAGATGTGGTTGTAAGCATGATAAAACACACACCCAGTCAACTGTAACAATAGTAATGAGAGGTATACCAAACATAAGAGACATAAGTACTGCAAGATGTGGTTGTAAGCATGATAAAACACACACCCTGTCAACTGTAACAATAGTAATGAGAGGTCTACCAAACATAAGAGACATAAGTACTGCAAGATGTGGTTGTAAGCATGATAAAACACACACCCTGTCAACTGTAACAATAGTAATGAGAGGTCTACCAAACATAAGAGACATAAGTACTGCAAGATGTGGTTGTAAGCATGATACACACCCTGTCAACTGTAACAATAGTAATGAGAGGTCTACCAAACATAAGAGACATAAGTACTGCAAGATGTGGTTGTAAGCATGATAAAACACACACCCTGTCAACTGTAACGATAGTAATGAGAGGTCAACCAAACATAAGAGACATAAGTACTGCAAGATGTGGTTGTAAGCATGATAAAAGACACACCCTGTCAACTGTAACAATAGTAATGAGAGGTCTACCAAACATAAGAGACATAAGTACTGCAAGATGTGGTTGTAAGCATGATAAAACACACACCCTGTTGACTGTAACAATAGTAATGAGAGGTCTACCAAACATAAGAGACATAAGTACTGCAAGATGTGGTTGTAAGCATGATACACACCCTGTCAACTGTAACAATAGTAATGAGAGGTCTACCAAACATAAGAGACATAAGTACTGCAAGATGTGGTTGTAAGCATGATAAAAGACACACCCTGTCAACTGTAACAATAGTAATGAGAGGTCTACCAAACATAAGAGACATAAGTACTGCAATATGTGGTTGTAAGCATGATAAAATACACACCCAGTCAACTGCAACAATAGTAATGAGAGGTCTACCAAACATAAGAGACATAAGTACTGCTAGATGTGGTTGTAAGCATGATACACACCCTGTCAACTGTAACAATAGTAATGAGAGGTCTACCAAACATAAGAGACATAAGTACTGCAAGATGTGTTTGTAAGCATGATAAACACCCTGTCAACTGTAACATCTCTAAAAGGTTTAGAAAAAAATCATTTTGCTTAAGTATATATAAAAATGTTTGGTGTAAACACTGCATGTGTTGAAACAACAATATGAAATTGAGTTGTTAGTGGGCAAGACTGATGTTGAGAAAATACAAAGAATAAATAATGTTCAAGATAAAAGTCCAGAAAGGCTATGATGATCAGCTGATTTGTGGCTCAGTTGGAAACCTGGAAATAAAAAAATATATAAAATGAATAGTTAATGTGTCATCTTTAGACTGATCACTTGTGCAGAGTGCTATGTAATGACTGTTAAAAGGTTTGAAGCCCATGAACAAGAGGAGATTAAAATCATTATTTTGTAAATCACATGCTTATCCTGATTATCATGAAAAATCAAAGGATCAGCAGGCACTTATTTAATTTTTTTTGATAACTGGGTGGGAAAACTAGTCTAATGAACGTTTTCAGTAATGACTTGGGAACGAGTTGACAGATGTTCAATGATAAAAGGCAATCGCAAATAAAACATAGTTTTATGTACAAATATATACACAGATATAACATTACTATTAAATACAGGTAACTAAAAGGATTAAACAAATAAATATTGAATGTTCTAACTAAAAACAGGAAGGATAGTAACTATCATAGTTGTACAACCATTTCACGAAGATGGCCCCTAAATAACAGTTTGGTTAGCTGGTGTCTCTAAAGCAAGTGCATTCAGTTTCTTAAGCAAATGGTGATTAATGGGTTTTTGAATTCCAGTTATGCCTGAAGATTTCTAACCTCAGCAAGTAGGTGGTTCCAGGTAAGAGAAAGTATCCTTGAGAAGGCTTTTTCCTTATTACAATTATATATTGTGATCTACTACATGGAATGCCTTTGTCAGGTCATGTTATCTACTACACTGAATATCACTGTCATGCCAATAAAGATAGCATCTGAGCATTTCTAATCCATCTCCAGTAGGAGATCATTAGTTAGGGTCCACAGAGCTGTTGAAGAAAATTGGGCAGACCAAAATCCATGTGATTTGTTAGAGAGGAGGTTGTAGTCTGATTTCTGTTTATTTATTTGTTTATTAGATTTGATTACTGGGAAAGACTGAGTATGTGCCCATTTTCAGCAGAGGCCTGTGGAGAAAATGTTTGCAAAAACATTTAAACACAAAAATTTTACAGCTTTAAAAATACTACAAACAACATCTACAATTTAAATAATTATACCAAATTAGACATAATGCGAAAACATTAAGAATAGATACAACTTGTATGACAATGATTTAATATTTACAGAAATTTTGGCCAGTTTATAGAGAAATTAAAAGTAGGTTTGTATAATACAAACAGGAACTGCAATATGAAGTGAGAGAAACTCAGACTTATGGTATATTTAGAGAGAAAGACGGGGAGAGAAATTGATAGAAGTAAGGAAGTGAGTGAAGAAGGGATAGTAAGGAGGTATAAGATATGAAGTGGCATTTATTCAGATTTAGATATATTTTAATCTGGGGTTTAACAGAGGCAGATTTTAGTTAGGAAGTCTTCAGAATGATTTTAAAGGACTGGAGGGAGGTTATTGACCTGATGGATACAGATAACGAGTTCCAGGCCTTAGCAACATGCTATGAGTACAGACCATATCCAGCAGATTTGATAGGTGTGAGGACAGATTGGTGGTTTTGGTCATTTGATCATAATGACCAATTGAGAGCATAGCTGTGTATAATTGCATTTAATACTGGAGAAGCAGATTAATGCTGGATAATTTTATAGGTGGTAAGAAGCTGTATATCTGTTAGTTACTAGAGTACATTTAACCAATTTAAGCCTTCTAGTACTATAAAGTGGTGGGTTTTGAAAGTAAGTATTTGCTGCAAACTTAGCTATTTTACTATAGCATTGTTCAAGTTTTGATTGTGTAATGCTTGCAGGTTAGTAAGGACAGGAGTGTTGCAAAGCAGTGAGAGGAGGAGGTAAGTAATGACAAGTGTAGTGACAAGTGTAGTTTTAGTTGCTTTGGTGAGAAGGTTTTTCACTTTATAAAACATCTATAGTTTTTGGTGATTTTTGTTATGCAATTTTGGAAATGCAGGTCAAATTTAAGATTATCATCCACTGTCATCCATAATAATTTTCTACAAGAAATTATTTCAGTAGTTGTAGTATTAAGAGAGAGTATTTTAAGTTCTTCCTGGGTAAGTTTTTGGAGCTGTACCATATTGTCTGATGTACATATGAGTGTGGAGTCATCTGCATATTGCACTAGAGAGGCCTTTTGTGTGGCTGTGTGTAGGTTGTGGGTGAGAATGTTAAAGAGGAGAGGACCAAGGGTAGAGACCTGTGTACCAATTACGACTGGGAGGTATGAAAAGAGGGTGGAGTGCCATTTTATTGATTGATACCTATTGGGCACGTAGCTTTTGAATCATGGAAGGATGGGCTGAGATAGACCTTGTGAGGACATTTGCAGGAGAAGTTTGCTGTGACAAACTGTACTGAAGGGTTTAGACAAGTCTATAAATAAGGAGAAGATTACTTTGTCATTATTTCTAGCTTTATTGGCAGCATGTACAAAGGTTAGTACTATGGGAGGGATGGAAGTCTTGCTGTGTGGAGGACAGGAGTTCTTCCTGCAGGAGATAGTTTAGCAAATGTTTTTGAATACATTTGTGATGCTCCTGCACTGGCCCAGTAATCAAGGAGTATCAGTCCTCACCACTAGCACTAGTGAGGAGCATACACATTGGGAGGATAACAAGTACACACACACTAAAGTACAATTTCCCTTAAGGGCACACAGAGATCACGGTCAGTTTGGGGCTGGTTTCTCCCTCTTTCTCCAGATCCCCATTAAGTCTCCCCACTGGCACATCTATGGGGTTAAGATCTCAGCTGATGGGTCAAGCCAAGACCTCTAACACCCTGTCTGTCCAACCAGTGCTTCGTGTCTATGCCCAAGTAGCTGACACACACACACTTTGAGATTTGATTTATATATAAACACACACACACGCACACACTCACACACACAACAAATACATGCACACACGCACACACGCACACACACACACACACACACACACACACACACACACACACACACACACACACACACACACACACACACACACCCACACACACCCACACACACACACACACACACACACACACACACACACACACATCTGGGGAAGGCTAGCACATATTTATCAGCTATTCCCCCTTCTGCCCAGACTATAATGTAGTTATCACTGCCACCAACCCCTACTTATCAGCTACTATAAAGGCCCTTACAAAGGGTGGCCAATCCTACTGTGCAGTGTTATTATTGCGTGACCAAGACCAAGGCTATTTAGGAGTGGCCTGTGCAGTGTCACCAAATACATATGCAAGTATTCTAAGACCTTAAATATGTCTCACAAATATCAGCCACAAAGTTAGGTTTAAATATATTTAATGTTAAATAATAAAAGAACAAGACAAAACTCAATAAACACAGTAACTGCAGAGCAGAATAACAGGAAATATTTCAAAATAACATTGCAGGACAGTCTCAAATAAATACAGAAAACATCTAAACTAATCTTTACTATACTCCTATCTATATCTAAGATATATCATTGTACCCTAGTTACTTACTATTAGCAAGGCAAGTGCTGATGAGAAGATGTTTCCAGGTCCAAGACAAGATACAAAATACACAGTCTTTCTCTGAGACAGTTCTTAAATTAATATCAAACATCACTGCTTGGTCAACTTGGATGACATCACTCTTTGTCACCTGCCTTCAGTTCCCAGGCTAATAGATATCCACAGAATTTTATCATCTGTGTGAGAGGTACATCTCTCAGATATTTTCTCAGAAAGTAAAGTTGTAAAACAATTAAACACTTTTACATTTGACACCTAGTAATTATTTCTATTTCAAGACAATAGAAAAACCTCTAGGTCTAGACATTGTGTCTGCACTGAGCTGAAACTGAGAGATAACAGAATCATAAAACATTTTGATTCCAACTCATTTTCTTGAAGTTTTACAAGTTAACTCTGTATGTTCCAGCTTCTACTATTAAAACATACATTTGCACAGGTATATAGTTTATATACATTTCTGTTCTTTTCCAGTAGAGTACACTGTAGTTACATTTTTGAAGCTCAGTCCATAACATATAGTTCTGTATAAATCAAAGCAATATTCACAAATGACATAGAATTATTTACAAAATTCCATTTAGCTGGGCTGGTAACATCACAACATTTTTCAAGTATTTTGGAGGGGAGGGGGTTACGATTGCTTTAGGTCTGAAGTTAGTAATGTCTGTTGAATTTCATCCTTTGTGTTGAGGGATACTGTCTGATTTTTTCCAGAGAGAAGGAATATAGGATTCCTAGTTTTGCCTATTTATAATGACTGAGACAGGATAGTCAATGCTAATGGCTGTTATTTTAAGGTACTCTTTAACACTGACTGGTGCACCTACTCAGCTGAATCCCCTGTCACCCATATAAATCTGTTTAATAACCTCTCCCACTAGGATTAGTAAATCCACCATCAAGGAAAGTATCTTAGATTAGGTACTTATCAATAGCCACCCAAGCTTGTATACAGCCGGAACTCTACCCAATGACCTAAGTGATCATTCACTAACTTTATATTATTAAGCAAAAGGCAAAAACCCACCACAATACTACGTACAATACAATCAGAAATAATACAAACTTCAATCCTAAATGAACTTAAATCGGTCAACTGGTCAGTCCTAAAAAATATACCACTAAATGAAGCTGTAACTAGCACTGCAGAGTGACATTTACTTGGAACAAAAATGGATACACCTAGTATTTCCAGATGCAGCTCTCTGCATTAAGCACAATTTTCCTTAAGAACACACAGGGAACATAGTCTGGGTTCAGGGTTTCTCAATCTGTCTTCCTCCAGGCACCCAATAAGACTCCCCCACTGGCACAGCTACAGAGGTGGGACCTCAGCTGAGTGTCAAAGCCAAGTCCTCCAGCACCCTCACTGTGAAACCAGTGTTTCGTGTCTCTGCTCCAAGTAGCTGACACACACACACACACACACACACACACACACACACACACACACACACACACACACACACACACGCACGCACGCACGCACGCACACACACACACACACACACACACACACACACACACACACACACACACACATCCTTGCTAAGATCTGCTGCAGCTCCTGGAAGTTATAAAACAATTTCAAAACTACACCCTTCCAGAGTAGCAATTAGTTCACCTCAATTACAATGCAGAATGCATCCTAGTGCAGACTTTTTGTCTCTGGCCGCATTGTGAACTGTCAGATACAATCTTTATTGCCTAAGCCAAGTAATTTAATTTCAAACTATTTTCAAAGTTTGAGATCAAGCTCTTCTCTTCCAGTATCCACTGTTAAAACATATACATTCAAATAGTTACAATAATGTATGTATATTTCTTTTTCTGTCCAACAGGGCAAATGTTTGGTACATTTTTAACACACGCAGCTTTACAAATACATTTTTCAATACAAGCATCTGTACAAATCAGTTTGGTATACGAATGACATATAATTCTTTACATAATTCCAGCTTGCTTTGCTGTCATAAGTTACACATCCACTGCTCTACTTTTCCTCTTATAGCTAGCAATACCTCACATCACACACTGTTAATCCATTCATTAAGTTCACTCTATTTTTGCATCAGATATCATGTTCCCTAGATTTCACTTCCTTGATTCTACTCTTACTACTGACATTTTTCTTGGAGTAGACACTACCGATAACACTGCCTGATCTGCCTGAATGCAATTCAGTCCTGGTAAACAGCATAAGCTAGTAAATAATATCTGTTTTAAACAAATAAAGAGAGACAGATATATCTCCCAGAGATTGCCGTTCCCACTCTGTGTGAAGTAGAGCTCAGCAGTGAGCCTATTCAAGCGCAACCTTGACAACTGGATGGGTGACTGTAAATTCACCCTAGGGTTGGCATCTATGTCCCTCATAGACACGGGCAGTAAGCACTGATCACAGAATCACTCTGCTAACAATGACAATCTAACTGTGGTCAATAAGGGTACATGGGTTATTACATGGCTAGGTTTGTAAAGACCATAGAGCTATTAGCCTAGTAACCTCCTGTGAACCTATAAACCTATAAACAGAGAGAACATACTTTTATGCTAAGTTTTCTTTTTCCATGTCAAAACTCTAACAAGTTAACCTCAAAACTACCTGGAATTGAATGTTGCCTTTCTTAATAGTTATATCCATGTGTAGGCCTTAACACCCATACAGTCTTAATCACCACAAAAGTGTTAACTGAACTTAAACTTTGCTACAGGACCTCTCATCTGCTAAGCCCCTCACCAAGGACTGCCATTGCTAAGAAAACACTGATTCTCAAACTCAAATATGCTTCCCAGTCTTTCGCCTAGATTTCTCCTACAATACACATGAACTTCAAACTCTCAAAAATAAAATATTTAGGTTTGCACTCCAAGCAGATCAATGTTCATATAATTGCCATGTTTTGCAAAAATGAAAATGGCTGCCTATCCCCACTGGAGCCACTCTCCTTCTAGGTTCCATCATTTTCAAAATCCTGCATTTAGGCTACTCCCAGCATTGAGGCAAGGAGCAAACTTTCAGTTAGGGAGCCAAATTATTCCCTAAAAATAGTCAAGAGAATAACATCATCTTAATTAGACCCCACATCAAAACTGTAAAAGCCAAAGTACAGAATGACAAAATGTCAAAGAATGAGATGAAAACAATGAAAGCATAAAATGATGCTCTCTCTCTCTCTCTCTATATATATATATATATATATATGGATCTACTTCAAAATATGAAAATACCAGAATATCGAATTCCATTTCATCCAGACCACATCACCGAAAGTGCTTTTTGTTTAAAACTGATATTATTAAAAATGACACCTGGGAAAGGAACTACTTGGCCACCATTGATGTATTTTCCCATTTCCTCACTATAGTGCAATCATGGAGTTGGTATATTTACTTAGGGGAGATGTGGAGGGTGCAGCCCCCACATCAGTGGGTGTGGGGATGAAGCTCCCAAGTTTGGTGGGCTTGATTTACTTTGCTATGGGTAATTTCTCCATGGTGGGCAAGTAGTTCCTTTCCTGGCCATCGATTTCCATGAAGTAACCATCCACATAAATTAAGTTTAACTTTTTCGTCTCAATGATGTGGATTTTGATTATGTGGGATTTAGGAGGTTTGAAGTAGACCCATATATATATATAAACATGTATATATATATATATATATATATATATATATATATATATATATATATATATATATATATGGGTCCACTTTTTAGTTTCGAAATACCAAAATCTCGACTTTTGAGATGCTAAACTCATTTAAAAAGTGAAATTTCAAGATTGCCATTTTCTAAAACTGTAAATAAATGTTTTAAGTGCATTTTTGAAATTTTTTTCTGTATGTCATAGTATTGTATGGAAATTATTTTTCTCAAAATTCTCACAGCTGCAGCAACCAAAGGTTGTTAATGAAACTAAGATAAACATAAAATGCTAAACTAAAATATCATATCCTGAACTTTAATAAAATGGAGATAAGCACTTTCACATTGTAACATGTCATCAGATCTAAAATCAATTAAAACATTTCATTAAAAAACTGAAAACCACCAATCAACTCAACAACAGAAGAAACACCCATCAATACTAAAAAATCAAAAAATCGCAGTTAACATATAAACTCCTCACATATTCACATTCATATCATAGGCTGTTGTAAAAACAAACAACCAATCATTTTAAGTACTCATTATGATAAAGAACTCGTGTAAAAAAATCCACAAATGAACTTCACTTATTTGAACAGACCAGTAACAAAAAAGCTGGCGAACTGTCATCAGTTCATTGGTCACAATAAAAATGGAAGTGGTTACATTTTCATTTGCATTCTGTTTGAGAATATGATAGACTGATGTGTTTTATTTTATCTTAATTGATAGCTGGCTGCTATAACTTTTCTGATTACCCCTTTTTCCTGCATGAATATGATTGGTAGACTACCTATTTTAAAGCATTCCATTGGGCAACATCTCACAGAGATTTGGCTGGATGTTCCATTTCTACTTTAACCAATGAATGGATGTCTGTCTGCCAACATATATATCTGTGAAGCTGATCTGTGGAGTTATCTGTATCAGCATTACTGTCTGAATGCAAAGATGATAGGTGGATATTTTATTCAGGAGCATCCCACTGGAGAATATGTCACAATAGTTTGATTGGATGCTCTCTATTTTTATTGAGTTGATTGGTGCTGTTTAGTTTTTTAACAAGATGTTGTTTTAATAAATTTTAGATCTGATGAAGCATTACAATGCAGAAGTGCTTATCTCCATTTTATTATCAGCACAGGATAGCCATCATGTTGGTCAGTGTGATATTTTATTTATTTGGTCTTAATAATTTAAAAATACTGGCATGTATAATAGATATCCAAATTCATTATCCAATTAATATTACAGTTACAATAATATAAAAAAATGATTAGTTTCTTGTAATTTTTACATAATAAATTATTATCTTCATCAGTATATTTGCATTAGTTATAGTGTCTGAATTTGGAAGCTTCTATTTATGTTATTATAGCACTTTGATTTTTTACTAACTTTGTTCTTAAAACACTCTAAATTGTCCTTAAGTTTTGATCTTGTTTTATATGCAATTAATAAGGGGGGGGGATAAGTGGGGGGTCCTGCACTTCTGAGTGTGAGATGTTAAACCAAGGTTCCATCTGCTTTAGCTGGTGGTATCTCAGATAGATGTAAAGGATTCCATGGCACCCATCAAAAACGGTGGGGAAAGTTACCTGGTGCCATAGTCAAATTTCCCCTATTAGTATAAATATCACCTCAGGTCTCCCACAAAAAGAGGCTACTAGCCTAGTGGGACTAGCCTGATCAACAAAGGATAAATAAATAAATAATGAATTTTGTAGTGTCCATGTTGTAGCCCACACCACAGCCCTTTGAAATGTTTGTTCTTCACTACTAGGTACTCAGTCACATACTAAACCCCTCCTAGTAAGGGAATGTACTTTGTATCTCTCCCTGAAATGTCCATACCTACCTCACTTAAAGACATATCATGTTACCTGAAATCCCATCCTTAGCTGAAAATGCACCTCCTGAAAATGGTAAAATGCCTGTATAATATCTCAGATCCTATAAACTAATCAACCTATAATCACCCATTTACTGACATCTTTCCTGTTACTGCAGTGGTGGTGCTGCGGTAGCATTGTCACCTCACAGTAAGACGATGTCTGTTTGATTCTCAGCTATAGTGTCTTCTGTGTGGAGACATGCGTGAATGGGCATACCTTCATTGAAGGTTGTGCATCAGGGCTGGCAACTCGGCACATAAACATCTACTGCCAATCATTAGCGGACCAGAGTTCCACTGTGGTGACCCCTAACCAGGAAAAGACGAAAAACACAACAACAACAACTGACACCTTTCCTGTTCCCTTTGCTTTAATCCCTTTGTACTTAAAATTCTTGTCATAGTAACAAACTGCTAAAGTATTTCAAATTCTAGGTCTGTATTGTAAGCAATATCAGCCATCTATTTTACCCTCTGTTAAAAAGATATATTAATTTGTATATGACTGTATGCAACAATGCACTGCCATGCATATTTTATAAACCTGTTCACCTGTCTCCATAACTTTACTGAAATTACATACATGTGTGTTAATCTCTATTACTGTATGTAATTCCAGTATATTCTTAGCAATTGTATAATTATTTATACTTTACCTCTTGCAAACTATCGTAATTATCAGTCGCTAATGTTTTACCAGGCTGAAACAGAAATTAGTCATTTCTCATCAGTACTCTACCTGGTTAACAAAGTTCAATAAAATAAAAAATAAAATAAAATAAAGCTTGATTCCCTTATCTTCCTTCTACAGAGTGTGTGACTAAGTTTACCCACCTAACAGTGCTTTCAGGTCATGCCCGAAAAGGGATGCTTGCATCTAGTGAACTTATAAGGTTTACAAAACTTGTTTGTGGTAAGTATAGCTTACTATGACTTATTTCTTACTTTAAAAACATCTGAAGTGTTTCATAGAAATTTTGCACAGATAATTTAAGAATATGATGGTGTTGTTAATATGACTTTTGGCATGCTAGTGTGACGTCAGGCCAAAGAAGAGCATGATGCAGGGCAATTATTGAGAAGACTTTGAGATAATGGCCGCAAGTTGAATAAATTAAGTGTAAAATCTGAGTTACAGAAATTAGATATATAGGTTCATAGTTGGTTCACAGGTAGATATTAGGCATATGGTTTAGGATATCATTGAGAAACCACCCCAGTTTCCTAAGGATCCAAAACATTGCTTGATTAAGTGACTTACTCAAGGTCACATAGTAGACAAATGGAGACTATGGGTCAAGATTTAACATATGATGACTTGCTGTTCAAAAAGAAATAGCAATAATTGAAATGCCTCATTCTGAGGATAAAATGGCTCTTATGAAATAGCTTTGACTAAAATAATATCTTTCAAAATGTATTCCACATACATAAGGTTTACATTTGCCATTAAAAGGATTATTGGAATGTGGAACAGTAAAATGGCTTTGAAATGCTTAATGTTTAATAACTGAAGTGATTGCAGTAACGTATTTAAAGTATTTTGATGTGAAGAAAACAGTCACACTTCAAGTTGATGTGAACCAGACACTGCTTTTCAGCCCGCACTTGTTAAAAAAATGCCAGTTGTTACTGCTCATAGGTTGTTTTAACAGTATTTTGATATTTTCTAACCTCCTCTGATACTGCAAATAGCTGTTCTGATTTTGCCAAAGTTCTCCTGATTTTGCCAAAATATTTCTAAATTTTGCAAAGTTTTTTTGTGTTTGTAGAAGTTCTCCTACATTTGCATACATTTTTCTGTATTTGTGAACATTTATCAGGGTTTGTGAACTTATTTCCAAGGGTTCCTGACACTACAGTGTTCTGCCTTTTGCTGTACAGCATGTGTTACTGTACTTGAGCTCAAAACATGTTCATTCACTCCAGAGCAGCTCTTTTGAGTGTGCACCTTTAACCCCTAGTGGGCATGGCTTAAGCCTTTAAAAACTAAGTTATCACCTTACAGTTCTAGAAAACTCTCATTGAAAGAGGTCAAATATCAATAGAGTTGTGTTTGCCATCACATATGGTTTAAGACAAAATATCCTGGTAGCTTGTAAGTAACATAGTTTTGGAATTATTAATGCAAATATAAACAATCAATATTTGACGTCTAGAGGAGCGGTAGGGTTTAACCGCAGAAGATGCCTGGAGGAGCACTCGGCTGTAATGAGGGTTTTTTGCACTCTGGTGAGAGCAGAGGGCTGATTCAACACGTCCAGGTTGTGAACTGTCATTGGAAGGCATATTGTGTATTTATTTGATTGGCCTGAGGGCTTAACTGTATATTCTGCCAGTATAAAGGCCTCCCATTTGTGCATAATGCAAATGCAAATGCAATTACCCGTGCCTTGTATATAAGCAAACCTATCCAGTTTAAAATCCTCTATAGGAAATTATCTCCATAGTCTTCCACTGCTTACAGCTGCTTGAAAAGCAGTGAGTTTGTGCAGAGGGCAGTGCCAATGCAAGCCATCTAATAGTATACTATTAACCACTCTCACATAGACCTTTAAGTGACTCTCCCCTACTCCTTCCCTTCTAAAATTGATCTAGTAAAAATGATAGGCACTTCCCTGTCATCCCTGTTTCTGGCCTTGTGGATAAGGGCATCCTGAGACAGTGTAGTTACTGTCTCATGCTCACTGGCAACCATTTAATTTTACAACAGACAAACACAGTATGTGAGAGATGTAGATACACAATGTCATTGGTGGCAAAGCTCTCACATACACACATAAAAAATGCAAACCAAGTTGTTAGAGTTACACTCAAAACACTCACTACCAGCATTAAGGAACAAACACGTGGACTCACATATGCAGAGGTACTCACTTTTAATCTACCAAAACCTGCAAGACCTCCTAAAAGCATCTCTCAGTGGCCCTGCACATACTCAAAAACAACATCTCACACAACACATAACTCTGAAAATCATAGTAGCCCCACTTCCAAGCCCATAAGGCACCACACCTCACAACCAAACATTCTAGTTATTGGGGATTCCATTGCAAGATGTCCCCCTTACCAAGCTAAACAAGGAGAAGATCATAATGAGTTGTCTGTCTGGAGCCAGGATCTGCCAGATCATGCATATACTTAAGTCTTAAAACCACAAGTAGAAGTATGACATAGTCATAGTCCATGTGGTTGTAAACGACCTAAGATGTACTTCATTGGTCTATATGATGGAGCTCTCTGAATATGGGTCCCAAACAGATATGAATCTAGCCTTGAATAGCATCCTACCTTCACCAGTGATGATGCCACAGTACCAACAAAAAATGATTGACTTCAACAATTGGCTTAGTTTCTTGTGTCAAAACAAGGGGTCCAATATCTGTTAGCCTGGGGAGACATGATCAGCAAGCCACAGTGATTTGCCAGAGATGGTTTGCACTTGTCACCACTTGGCTTCCAGATACTGGCAAAAACCTCATCTATCCTCATAGTGCCTGTGAAGACTGGTAGAGAAGGGCGAAGGCTGCCAGCCTAGCCAGATAGAATTTTACACATAATTATATCATTTGAAAATATGAATGTGAATCACAGGCTTGTTGTCTTAAATGGAAATAAATGTTACAAAAATGTGGCAACAGTGCTCTCTACTGACCCAGTAAAAGCCAGTGATGACCCTTTGAAGGGACAGTGGTGCCAAAAAGTCTAGATGAAGAAATTATTTTTATTGTTTTAATCAAGAGTTAAATTGCTAGATTTAAACATGCAAATCTATTTTTATTGCTCTGTTCCTGGTCAGCTGCAAGAGAACAAAAGGGAAATGTTAAGAATGTAAATGTAGTTAATGTGTAGCCTGGGAACACCAGGAAAGTGTAAAAGATGATGTAATATTTTAGCAGAACTGCAGTTTCAATTTAAACTGTGAGAACCAGGGATTATTAGCATTTTCGTCTTGATATCCAACTCATAGCACTGCCTTATGCTCTCTTTATATAAGTAGTATGTTAGAACTGTGTTTTCTCCTAGAAGTAGCCAGGAATTATAAAAACTAGACTAAGTGTTTTTCTGTGATGTCAGAACTGTACTGCTGATTTATTTTAAGTATTTCTGTGTGATCTCTGAACTCATTGACTAGCACTGACTGTGTAGTAGAAAGTATTGTCTTGTGGTTTTCATTATTTATTATTAAATATTTTAAAACCTTTTAACTGTGGCTTGTTTGTGTAGAGATAATTGAAGCTCTAGAGTACATTGCATATTTATAGAGATTATTGTACAGAGCCACTCTGATAAGCCTTGACTGATTAGTCATACTTTCCAATTGGAGAATAATATTGCACAGTAATAATTGGACACCCTTTTAAAGGCCTTTGGGTAGCTGATAATATTAGCTGGGTGGTGGCAGTAATTACTACCATATAGTCTGGGTAAAAGGGGCATAGCTGGAGAACCTGTGCCAGCCTTCCCCATGAGTGTCTGTGTGGTTGTAGAAACTTATCTCAAAGTGTGTGTGTCAGCTACTTGGGCAAATTAATATGTGATGCCTGTGCCTTGGCCCAGCAATCAAGAAACCTCAGTCCTCACCATTAACACCAGAGAGGGTGTCTCATATATGAGGAAAGGATAACAAATGCACACAGTAAAGTGCAATTTCCCTTAAGAGCACACAGAGATCACAGCCAGTCCAGGGGTGGTTGCTTCCTTGCTCTCCAGGTCCTCAGTAAGACTCCCCATTGGCACAGCTATAGGGTCCAGATCTCAACCTAGCTGGGCAAGCTAAAATCTCCAGCACCCTCTCTGTCCAACCAGTGCTTCGTGTCCCTGCCCAAGTAGCTGACACTCACACTTTGAGATAAGTTTATACAACTACACAGACACTCCTGGGGAAGGCTGGCACAGGTTCTCCAGATGTACCCCTTTTACCCAGATTATATGGTAGTAATTACTGCCACCACCAAGCTAATATTATCAGCTATTCAAAGGCCCTTAAAAGGGTGTCCAATTATTACTGTGCAATATTATTCTCCAATTGGTAAGTGTGACTAATCAGTCAAGGCTTATAGGAGTGGATTTGTACAATAAACTCTCTAAATATGCAATGTACTCTAGAGCTTAACTTATATCTACACAAACCAGCCACAATTAAAAGGTTTTAAAAATGTAATAATAAATAATTAAAACCACAAAACAATACTTTCTACTACACAGTCAGTGCTAGTCAAGAGAGTTCAGAGATCACACAGAAATACTTAAAATAAATCAGTAGTGCATTTCTGACATCACAGAAAAACACTTAGTCTAATCTTTATAATTTCTGGCTACTTCTAGGAGAAAACATAGTTCTAACATACTACTTACATAAAGAGAGCATAAGGCAGGGCTGTGAGTTGGATATCAAGACAAAATGCTTAATAATCTCTAGTTCTCACTGTTTAAATTGAAACTGCAGTTTTGCTAAAACATTACATCATCTTTTACACTTTCCTGGTGTTCCCAGGCTACACATTAACTACATTTACATTCTTAACATCTCCCTTTTGTTATCTTGCAGCTGGCCAGGAACAGAGCAATAAAAATACATTTGCATGTTTAAATCTAGCAATTTAACTCTTGGTTAAAACAATGGAAAGAATTTCTTCATCTAGATTTTTGGCACCACTGTCCCTTCAAAGGGTCACCACAGGCTTTTACTGGGTCAGCATTTATTCCATTTAAGACAACAAGCCTGTGATTCACATTAATGTTTACAAATGATAGAATTATGTATAAAATTCTATCTGGCTAGGCTGGCAGCCTTCACCCTTCTCTACCCGTCTTCACCGTGCCTTTTGTTGGCCATGCCAAGTTGTTAAACACTCCAGCATAACAAAAATCATTCATGACTACCTAAATTTATGCTCAGTGCTAGGAGTTTAAATAAAAAACTTACTCCTTGAAAGCACTCTTCACTCTGGAGAACACAAACCTATGTGCAGTCATTAAAACATGGCACAGATCCATAGAAAGCACCCTGGCTCTCAAAGGCTACAATGCCTTTCATACATTTCAATCCCCCTTATCTCTGGATAAAACAAAGGGAGGAGGTGTCTCAGTGCCCATAAAGGAAAAGTGTACTGCTAGACTGGCCCAATAACATGACTTGCTTGAGCTGTTCCATGCCCAACTAACTTTAGGTGCGACTCCTATCATACAGATCCTCTAACATGTGTCTGGAAAACCATACCTCCTACCTAAACCTACTGGAATCTCTTAACATTCAGACTAACACCAAACTTATGGGTAACTTCGAACTGGGAAAATTATACAACCCATAATTCACTTGCTCAGGGGTTTTTGGACTTCATCAATGCAAACACCCTGCAGCAACTAGGTATCTCCCAACTAGAGGTAAAAATATCCTAGACCTAGTATTCTTGAACATGGGGGGATACTGCTCCTACCTGTGCATTACTTCCTCCCTGGTAATATCTGACCCCAAAATTATCTACTTTAGTTTTGAAACTAACCTAGAACACCCATACAACTCCAGACCTGTTAAGAACTTTGCTAAGGTCAATTACCTCAAGCTAAGTGACAGATTATTAAACTTCCAAGCCCCTCCAAACCCGACTGACGCTGAGGCCTACTCTGAGCTGTACATAAAAGCACTGTACACAAACATTCATAGCTACATAGAGGAGGCAGTACCTGTCCGAGTCAAACCTAGGATTACTGGCAAAAATAAACCACCCTGGTGGACCCCTAGAATAAAAAGGCTGTTCTACAAAAGGAAAAAAATCATCTCCAAAGCCAAGAATGAACAGACAAAAGAGCGCAAAAAGACACTCACCAGTCTAAACAAACAAATAAAAGCATTGGTCAAAGCTGCCAAAGCACATGATGAGGCAAAAATAGCATCCCTGGTGAAAGCTAACCATAAAACTTTTTTAATTATATTTCTAACCTCAGGAGAAATACTTAGCAATGTGCTGAGTTAATCATGAACAGCAACACTTACACCCAGCCTGAAACTATAGCAAACCTGTTGGCTGACAAATGCAGTTCCTCACCCCAATCACCTCCTACCAGACCCATCTCCCTACCTGTCATTACAAGGGCACAGGTCCTTATTGCATTTGCTAAAGCCAAATAAAACTCAGCCTCAATGGATCCTGACAACATTTCAGGATGCCTCTTAAATAGCTTAAAACAGAATGTATCACGGCCACTAGAAATCCTCTTTAATTACAGCCTATGGACAACTTTGTTCCAGAAAAATGGAGGAATGCAGCTGTCATCCCTCTGCACAAGGAGGGGGCATCAACAGATTCAGTGAACTGTAGACCCATAAACTTCACTAGTCTTATCTGCAAGGCCATGGAGAGAATTACCATGGACCTGTTCAATAATGACATTGGAACTCTACAAAAATTGGACCAGACCCAATTTGGCTTTGTCAAAGGGAGGGCTTGACTGCATAGTCCTCTTTAAGAAAGTCACCTGCCCATGGGTGATGGTAAACTGGTACACACTGCTTATCTAGACCTGGCTAAAGCTTTTGACACAGACCACACTCAGGGATCATAGATAAACTTACTGAGTTAGGCATAAACCCCTACATCATCAGATGGATATCCAACTGGCTCACTGACAGGACACATGGTCTGGATAGGTGAATCCACTGCCTATAAGAAACCTGTTATTAGCAGTGTCCCATAGGGCTTAGTGTTGTAGCCCCTCCTGTTTAGTATGTACTTCTCTGAAGTGAAGGCTACTGTTGGGGGGCCTCTGGCTCACCAAGTTTGCTGAGGACTGTAAGCAAGGAGCAAGCACTGAATCCTCACATGATGCTGACATCCAACAAACAGGCCTGAAAATGACAAACAACTGGTGCCAAAACCACAGTCTGAGTCTAAATGCTAAAAAATGCATAATCATATCCATTGATAAATCAGATATCCCTGCAAATTATAATAGTGATAATACACTTCAAAAAGTGGGCTCATTGGTGTGGGACTTAGGAACACATATCGATAGTCACCTAAACTTTGACCACCAGGTAGCTACAACAGTGAGGAAATCCTTCTGTGTGGCTCAACTTATAAATAAAGGCATGGCATCGAGATGAAAGGAAGTCATAGTGCCATTGTACTCAGCCCTCATTAGACCCATAATTGAGTACAATGCTCCCTTCTGCATGTACCTAACCAGGCACTTACACCAATTGGAGTGGCCTCAGAAGTTTTTCACAAAAAAAATACAAAACATAAGACTCATGTCTTATGCAGACTGACTCAAGTCCCTATTCTTTTATTCCATTTCATATTGTTTATTGAGAGGGGATTTATGCGTGACCTACAAGGCATTCTCTGATCCAGCCCCGATGAAAATGTTACATGCTCGCAAGAAAATATTATATAACGTTTATGCGTTTCATGGACCTGAACCTTATTTGTGGATCAAACACAATTTGCTGGAGAGGCAGATTTGTTTTTCAATGGCTTTCTCATCTATGGAATAAACTCCTCAACTTTGAAAACAAACCCCATCCTCCACTCTCTTCAAAAAGAATTTGGATAATGGATGGTGAACTGTAAATTCACTCCTGGGGCACTGCCCATGTCCCTTATGGACAGAGGCAGTCTGTAAAATGACTCAGAGCTCCAACACCCAAAGACCCACTACCCTGATACTACCCATTCCATATCTGGGGAATTAAGATATAATATTGTCCTATCCTGGGTATAATTGGCTAGGCTTGTAAAGGCTCTTGTGCTCTTAGCCTAGTAATCACCTATGAACCTTTAAATATATAGCTGTGAGAATGTCATTGAATATATGTATGGGTAATGTGCATTGGATGAAGGAGACGATAAAGCAATGCAGAATATTTAAAAATTAATTGTTGGAGGCAATATTAAGGCAAAAGAGAATGTTGTATTGTAGGGACTACAAAAGTAAGTCTGAATTGTGAAGAATAAGTCTGGAAATTAAATACATATATCAAATATACTAAATTATTTGTATTTGACATCGCAGCAAGATTTCTTTGGGGAGAAACTTAATGTTATAGTAGTCTATGCAGAGTAATCCTGAAATGCTCTTGCCTTGAGATGTGGTAATGGGAGGTTGGCCAAAACAAAGGTCTGCTGTGAGGAAAGAAATGCAGTTGCACTTTTCATCTGAAGAAGGGATCAGTTGCATGCACAATTTAATGTTCAAGGCAGGTAGATCAGTAGGGTCCAATTAGCTAAGGTCACATTCAGAAATTTTGTTGCCTAAGGAAATAACTTATGTGTTATAGTGACCAGGAATTCTGGGAAATATAGTTACTGTGCCTCTGCATGCATGCAGTACTGAATTGTGCTCAGACAGTAACATACTGCACAGTACAACAAATTGCACCAAGTACTATAGGTACATGCATTAGGTTAGCCACCAGTGGAAAAATGTGTCCTTCCAAAATTGTACACTGTCCCTGGGATTCAGAAAATGAGGTCCATGGTCCCATACAGTGCCAACTCCAGGTAGGTCAGTTTGCATATTCATGGAAAAAGTATTTAAGAAACAGTTTCAGCATCAATAAGGAAGACATTATTATTGGCTAATTTACATGTCTTCAGATATTTTTACCGCTAATGCTACAACTACATTGGGGCAGTTGTGTCCTCTGCCAACTAATTCATAATGTTGGCACATGTCCCATACCTCTCAAATGTCCAGAAGTATGTAAAACATATCTGATGCTGCCTCATGTATTTGCTTTTTCCCTTATAATATTTTGTACTTTCCAGTAAATAATAAGGAGGTCTGTAAGTCAATAATGCTGGGCACTACAGTTCCATACTTCTGTTTGTTGTTTAGAAAATGCATCTTCATACAAAACTTGCTGTTATATTAACTATTTCAAATGAATAAAAGTAATACTTAAAATAGTGCTTAATTGTGCACACACATCTCCCAATTATTTTTGGCTTTGCTCAAAAGTCTTGAATGACAGACACAGCCCACATATATATTCAGACATTCACACACACACACACACACACACACACACACACACACACACACACACACACACACACACATGCTCTAACACACACGGACACACACACACACACACACACACACACACACACACACACACACACACACACACACACACACACACACACACACACGCACACACACTCTGACACAAATATGTACAAACTCATACCCCCACCCCTATGTCTCCACTGAACTTTACTGCACTAAATTGCACTGGAATCTGCAACTTCTTTCATAGAATTCAACTGGTGGCCACATCTTTCTGGCCAAATTAAATTTCCAGCCAGCCATGTTGATTTACACAGCCAAGTGATTCTCTGAATTGCTCAGCAGAATAAATAGTAGCTGCAGGCATTTGTGGAGGAGGGCACATTGCTGATTAGTTTCAGCCAATCCCCCAGATTTCCTCATTACTCTTTACCATGGTTGGCAAGACCACCCTCAATGGTGAATCTTCTGCTCATGAAAAATCATTGTGTTATGGTAGTCTCTGAATAGGAAAGGGTTACTGCAAGGGATTGACTGCTCATGATATGGCTTACTGTTTGCAGTAATCCTTTCTGAATTCTAGGCTGTATCTTAGTGTGATTCCAAGTTATGAAAAACATAGGCGTGTGTGTGTGTGTGTGTGTGTGTGTGTGTGTGTGTGTGTGTGTGTGTGTGTGTGTGTCTGGTATATGTGTGTATGTGTGTCTGTGTATTTGGTGTGTGTGTGTGTGTGTGTGTGTGTATGTGTGTGTGTGTGTATGTGCATGTCTGAGTATAGTCAGGTAGCATAACAGAACTTTCTTGATGCTCTCCAAACTAGCACTCTAAACAAATCAGGATATCATACATTCTTACACATGCCTACGTGACTTGTCATAATGGTGGGATACTTGGCCTTAGAAATGTTTCTCCTATTTGGTAACACTACATTTTTACTCTCACCTGACCTTCTTCAACAAGTGAACTTGGATGGGACTGTATTTTTGAGTACTTAGGTTCACATAGGCTAACTGCCCTTTTGGGCCATTTTAATCCTAGACAGTTAACCCATATGAGAATCAAACCCTGCACCTTGTGTCTGTACTGTTTTTGTAACCTGAAAACAGGGTGGTGTCTCTTTTTGCACATGCTTTTATATATTGGCTTCTAGTATTTACTTACACTGCTAAGTCATAGAAATTGCCAGTTCCTATGAGTTGTAGCTGATGTTGTCATTATTGCAGAGTTCAGTTAATTAGCATATTATGTTAATGAAAGGATAAGCATCACTACAAATAACTATGACAGTTGCTCAGCAACACCCAAGTTGATGTGGAAAGGTCAGGCGTAGTTGTGACAGTCTACGTCTGTGCACTGTATTTCACAGTGCAGTGGCGACTACATCTCTTTAAGGTACTTTCCTGTTCCAATAAGTATCAGAACAAATAATGGTTGTGTAATTGTTGCTGTACAACTCATCACCACTTTTTGGACTTCAGGTACTAGACCATTATGTCTCATATGGTATGTCTGCAATCATCTCTGCCACTACTCAACACTGTGGTCTGTGATTTGAAGGTTTCTGAATTATTGACTAGGCTCTAGCTCTACATTTGCATGCCAGCTGCATATCTGCCCCTCTACTGGGTATACAGTTATGTAATTTGCTACCCCATTGTGCAATGGTCCCTTTATGAATCATGCAGGAATCTTGTAACCCCATTGTGCATATGTCCCTTTATGAATCATGCTGGAATCATGTAACCCCATTGTGTAGAAGTCCCTTCATGAATCATACATGAATCTTGTATGTGGCTGAGATCACTCATTAGTTGGGCACAATTGCACTCAGTGTGCATGAGTGTCAGCCTAAAACTGCATCTGTAATGAAAGGAGAAAAGAGAGAGTAAACTAAATATCCAGCAAGATATCCAAAGAGTTGTCACAGGAGGCATTTCCACCAGCAGCAGGGGGTGAGCAGAGCAGCATTCATTTGAATCAATATAGACTATATGCTGAGAACTTCCTGAAGTAATTCCTAGTGCATCAGCATCAGCATCAGAAGTGCTGACCACAGGCTTTCCCAAAAATTCTATTTAGGAAGCCAAGCAGATACTCAGACAGCTCCAATGACTGACAATAAAATATCTTAAAACCTTTGTATATTTCTAACACTCTGTTGGGTTTATTATTATTTATTTAACATTTGTCCAACTAGGACAAAGTCTATTTTCAGCAGAGACCCAGGGAGAAATGCTAGACACGTCTTTGGAATGTAGGAGGAAACTGGAGTACCCAGAGGAAACCCATGTGACTGCAGGTAGGACATGCAGACTCCACACAGAAGGCACCCCAGCTAAGAATTGAACCAGAGATTCTCTTGATCTGAGGTGACAATGTTAACTGCTGCATGACTGCGGCACCATATGTCTTCCTTGAAATCTATTTAATTTAGAAAATGCTAATCATTGCAAGGTTAGACTGGAGAGATTTTTATCCTGATTGTACCCAGATAAAATAGACCAACTTTATGTATCCTTCTTTTGCTGTTTTCCAGTTCAGATCCCCACTTCAGAGGATATTAACACCACAAATTCTACTCTCATGTTTATTACCCTCTGTGCTTGCAGGATTTGCTTTTGATTGTACAAAAATACTCTATGTTTAGAAGTCTGAAGGTTTTAAGTGAAGCTAGAAGACCTTCAGTAAGAAAGTTATGATTTACCCAACTGGAAAAATGCTTTTTTTTTTCTTTTTTCTTTTTATGCACAGAAATACTTTTGTGAACCTTGTTCCTTTCCTTTCCTCTAAGCAAGGGTTGCATATTCATCAAAGTCAATGTGCCAGCCATATATACTTGCCTGCTAATACATTACAATATTTCTTTCAGATCCTGCAATAAAATGTATTCTTAATGGGTCTTGCATGCAAGTTCTTCTTATCAAACTAGGGGCTTTGTACAGAAATAAGCAATTCCTCACAAAACAGCCAGAATCTCAGTTGCCAATTCCCACCTCATCTCCAACCTACTCTACGCCTCTCCAATATTTAGCAAACTAAGACAAACCAACCTAAATAAACTTGAGTCTTGTTACCACAAAATCGCCAAGTTTGCCACTAGGGTTACCTATCGCAGTCACCACTATATATCACTTACCAAACTTGACTGTCTTGAACTCCCTCAACTCCTTCACCTAAATCAACTCTCCCTTGCTCACAAGTTAGTGAACAGGCTCCTTAAAGTCTCATCCCTCCAAAATCCACTCCAGCCCTACTGTACCACCAGACCACTACGCTCCAACAGCAAAAATCAACTTCAAGTAGCCAAAGCCAAGAACTCTGCTAGGGAAGCACTTTTCTCCTGTATAATATCCAAATTATGGAACACTCTCCCACCCTCAATAACCTCTATACAATCATGCAACCACTTCAAAGCTGTACTAAAAATACACTTAAAAAATCACTGGTTATGTCCTTGCTCCAATCCGGACTAGAGACCCTCTTTCTTTACCATCACCTCCCCCCAAGCCATTTAGATACCCGGCATGTTTCATTTCTATCTTTCATCTGCTGGTGCTGGCAATACTGTGTATTTCGTAACTTCCTTAAGACCTGACATCATCACAGTCACTTGAGGCATCAACCCACCATCTATCTCCATCTAGACGACCTTCTCTGTATACTGTCTCACTCCTTAATCTTCCCCTACTATTTCCTCCTAGTCTCTGCACCTGCTTCCTCCATCTCACCAAACACAGCTTTATATCTGGCTCAATCTACAACCATAACTGTTATGTCCAGTAAGCTTTATAACTTCATCATAGCTGTTGCTATTATACTAATGTTTCAGTATGTGCCATTACTGATGAAATCAATGCTCCTAACTATATATGAATGTATACTCAGTGTATATCCACTGTCCTTCATGCAACTAAGTTCACTTATATTTTATGATTGTGGCCTTTGCTCGCATTGTTTACTTGCATGTATATCAATTTTATTAACTTCTTATTATTAATTCTGTACTTAATTGTATCTTTTTGTGGAGCTTTTCTCCCTGGGCCTCCACTGAAAAAGGACCTGTGTCCAGTCGGATTTTCACGGTAAACAAATGTAAATAAAATAATAAAATAAATCATGCCCTTTCACTAGCCTTTAATTTGAAGTTCATGCTACAAAAGGTAATGTTTGTATTATCTGAGTCAGTTATCTCATTAAGTTTGAAATTCTAGTTGTGGAAAACCCTCTTTGTGGTGGCTGTCACTCTAAGCTAAAAAATATCTGAATTATAAGCTGGATGTGCAAAAGCAACTAATATTATATCTTGTAAACAGACTGCCAAGAAAACAAATCCATCTTTTACGCAGTAATTTTGCATTCTTTTCACTGATACTGCCCACCAGGCACCAGGCACCAGACAAGGGTAAAAAGGTTTGCTGTGACATTGACAAAAATCATGACTTCTACTCTTGAAAGATGCTCATTTGTCAGGTAGACAGTGGTATGGTATGTGTGAGGGCAGGAGTTAATGGCTCTGGTACTGATACTTGGATAAGTATATATTTTTTAAAATACATGGATGATATTTTCATTAATTTCAATCAATAAATTTGATCAAGTTAAGTCATCCTGTCAGATATGTCAAAACAGCAAAATTATGATTTTGGTGATCAGAATTCTGCTTACCTCCCAGCAGAATGCTGAGCATTGGAACCACAGTTGACTACCCTGGTTTGAGAAAAAAAATGGAAGAAATAACTACTAGTGCAAGTTAATAAGTTTATAATGGACAGATACGCTCATGCACTGAGTAGGCTGTTGAAAAAAAAAATGACCAGGATTATTATGCTTTTGAAAGCATAATGGGCCTCCATTACAGGAGGTTTAAGGTGTTATGCAGTGATGACTCTAACTTGAATGGTTTCTCTGTATGACTTTTTTACCCTTTGGTTTATATATATATATATATATCTCACACGCATGTATATGATATATATAATACATACACACACACACACACACACACACACACACACACACACACACACACACACACACACACACACACACACACATATACTGTATTATATCTGTACTGAAATTTCTTGAAACATCCATAGGTTGACCACAAAATATCGACAACGCAAACACTGGCACACTGCTACTAATGCACCAAGCAACAATCTCTCTACTAACAAAATTAAAATGAAAGCATAAAACATCATTCTTGGAGGGGAGTAAGCCCCCTGTACCCTATCCCCTGCTAATTATATATACTAACTCCAAGACTGTACAATATGGAGGAAGGGGCATATTCCTCAGCCCTGAAAATTGTACAGTCTCGCACACCTGTCTACCATCATCTTAGTCAATCACATTTTGCCGGTTAAATAGATGACCAGAGTAACATTCACTCAACTTTTGTTCTCCCATAGATACACCTATCTCTCTATTATCTATATAAAATAGTGCATTCATACAGCAATTGCAGGTCCTACTAGATAAAGCAGGACAACATGAATTGGTGTTGGTAATGGGCAATCTGAATGCACATATTGGGACAGACAGAACAGGATATGAGGACTGCTTGGGTCCCCATGGGTGAGGCAACAAGAATAAAGAAGGAGAGGCCATTCTAGACTTCCATCTGGCAAATGGTTTGACAGTAGTCAACACATGGTTCAGAAAGACAGAGTCGCAAGATCACATACAAGAGTGGCTAACATGCAACTCAAGTAGACTTTCTCCTAGTAAGGAAAAGGCACTGGGGTAGAATAAATTATTGTAAAGTCATCTCCAGAGAAACAGTTGGCCCACAGCACAAATCACTGGTTGCCACAATCAGCTGCAAGCAGTAGTCGCTGTCAGAGGAGGCTCTAAGGTAAACAGAGACCAGGCTGAATACCTGGAAGTTGACTGGAGAGAAAGTACAATGGTTTAAGAAATTACTCTGGGCTATAGCATCCCATGATGAGAAGGAAATAGATGGAGCTGAAGAATGGCAGCTCCTTAAAACAGCATGTGTGAGGGCTACAGAACAGATATGTGGCTGAGCCAGTTATGGAAATAAAGTACATAAGGAAAGCTGGTGGTAGAATGCAGAAGTCCAGGAAGTCATCAAAAGAAAGAAGGAGTGCAGGAAAAACTAGGAGATAGAAAAAACAACCAGGCTAAGAAGGAATACTGGTTGACTAACAAAGAAGCTAAGAAAAGGCTGCAATAGCAAAGAACAGGGCACTGGAGGCATTCTACCAGTTTCTGGAAAGTAACTCAGTAGGTGGCACAAAGAAACTCTATCAGGATGCAAGACAAAGACAGAAAGATAAAAAGGATAGCCAGACACCCTTCATAATGGATGCCAGCAACAACCTGCTCACCACTCCACAGGACATCAAAGGCAGATGGAAAGAGTACTTACAGCAGTTTCTGAATGAAGAAAACCCCTCAGAAGCTGTACTGCCCCAGACACAGCCTACAGTGAGAGAAGAAGAGGAGCCCACCATAGAAGTAAAAGTAGCACTAAGGAAAAAGTAGTTAGGGAAAGCAGCAAGATCAGATGATGTCACAGCATATATGATAAAGATGCTGGGTAAGATAGGGAAGAAATGGCTCATGAGGGTACTCATACTAGTGTGGAGAGAAAGGTGTATCCCAGATGACTGGAGAATAAGCATACTTTTTCCAGTGTACAAGAACAAAGGGGGCATCCATAACTGTGGACAATACAGAGACATCAGACTCCTGTCACATTGCATGAAAGTTCTGGAGAGGGTAATTGATAAATAGATATGCAGAGTAGTAGAGTACAAGATGGGAGATGAGCAGTTTGGATTCAGATCAGGATGCAGCACAACAGACTTAATGTTTACAGTGAGATAGATAGTTGAGAAAAGCTAGAGATGAGAGGAAGCTAAAGATGAGAAAAGAGCCCAAATGGGCATTCCTAGCCTTGGAGAAAGCACAACAAGGTCCCAAGAAAGCTGATTTGGGCAGTACCTTGGTGGTTCAAAGTCCCAGAAACATTTGTAGAATTAGTGCAAGCTGTGTATAAGGACCAAATTACTCTAGTATGAACAGTGTTCGGTCTCACTGAGGGGTCCCCAGTGGGTGTGCAGCAGGGTTCAGTTCTGAACCACTGCTGTTCATACTGGTGATGGATTACATCAGCAAACAGGCTGGAGGGGATGGATGAACAGAATTTCTGTATGTTGATGATGTGGCATTACAGGCAGACTCTGAGCAAGACCTTCAGCAAAGGATAGGGGAATGGAATGCAAAACTGAAGGAACATGGGATAAAACTAAGCACAGATAAGACAGTGGTGATGGCAGAAAATTGGGGAAATCAGAAGAAGGTGAGAATTGATATTCAAGGGAAGATAATGGAACAGGTTAATAGCTTCACGTATCTTGGAGGGGTGGTTGAGGAGAAGGGACATCTGAATGAAGAAGTCAAAGCTAGAATCACAGGGGCTGCAGCCTACTGGCATAGAGTGTCAGGTGTAGTGTATGACAGAAGAATGTCAAAGAAGCCTAAAAGTAAGGTGTACACGATAGTGGTGTGCCCAGTATTACTGCATGGTACAGAAACCTGGGAAGTAAAGGCAAAGCAGATGAGGAAGCTAGAGGTGATGGAAATGAAGTGGTAAAGTCCCAGTAGGCTGAAGTATTTGCAGTTTCTGTAGGACTAAGTTGGAGACAGTACATTATTACAGACACATGGGAGTCTGGTTTGAAGCTTTGGTTTGCTTTAACTAGCCTATACAAAAATTCAGACGTCAGACAGATATTCGGTCTGTGTAACACACTAATACATCTCACTTTCTTTTTCCAAATATTAGGGAAGCCCTAAGTGGGAGAATGTTAGTTCTTGAAACCTTAATGGAGTATAGAAATGAATTTCCTTACAAGTCCTTCTAAATAAGATTTGTACCCATACTTGCCTGTTATCTCTGGGTAAACATCATTATAGAACCTTTGCTAAAGCCAGTGGTCTCTTTATAAGTGAATGTGTTGACATGGTCAACACTTGCTCTATATGTCCTTGAATACAAAATGCTTCTTTCCATTGACTTCCTTGCTGACAGCATGGGATGTGTTAGATATGTTTAGAAATGTATAAATGCATGTGCACATCTATTTGCTAGTTAGATGCATATAATATAGACAGTGAGATGCATGTATTTCTGTTTGCTAGCATATATATATTAAAGGGTTAAACTGTTCTTAGCTGAGAAGCAAGGAAAAAAAATCAAATAAATAAAACAGCATTTATGCAATGTAACATGAACCCCAGGATTCAGCAAGCAGCCATGCAAGAATAAGGTATTCCTGCACGGCAGAGACAGTTCCTGTGCAGCACAGGAGTGCACCATGCATTTTTCTGAAGGCGCACTGCTGTGCTGTAAAATGGATACGGTTCTGTGTGTGAGTGCAGGGGGTGTGTCTGAGAGCAGTGCTTTCACAATACGTACACCCCCCTGCACTCCAGAATTACCATTCAGCAATTTCAAATGAGGGAGAACACTCGTAAAACCCCAACCTGTCAGGGTAAGAAATCTGGACAAAGCCATAAGGGACAATCGTCCCTACCAAGCCATAATGTTGATAGAATAACAAGTTTAGCATAAGCATATAGCACAGACCTACCACCCCGTCAGAGTAAGGAATCTAGACAAAGCCATAAGGGACAGTCGTCCCACTAAGCAGAAAGTTGATAGAATAACAGGTTTAGCATTAGCAGGGATATGCTGAAGGGTACAAAGAAAAAAACACAACAAATAATTTTTCTTATAAATCCGATAAAGTTTAAGCATAGCTGTGCTGGTGTGCCCATTGCTTAGCTGCGCTTAGTCCTACTTAAACATCACAAGAAGTTAAATAGCAAGAGACATCCAACTTAAGCAGTGCTGCAATAGTGTAGTGGTTACAGCGTATGCTATGCAAGCAGCCATTCCTGATTTGATCCCCACTACAACCCATTAGCATTTTACATGTGAAAGCAGTACATAAACATTTTTTATAATTAGCTACGAAATAACATAATATATGTTAACAAGAGTACTGTAGTAGGTCCAGTCAGTGTAATAAAGTTGTAAAACCCCCATATAAACACATGTGCCCCATACAGTGTAGTCACACATGAATTAATGTAATAAAAGCATATTGGGGGATGTCAGGGATAGTACAGAGTTCTAATATGTAATGAATGATGAATGAATCCCGTACAGCAGATTGTGTATAAAATAAAAAATAAGCAGTGCTAAGCATTGCACAGCTCTGCTTACCAGGTGTAAGCATTGTGTAAATATGACTGCTAAGCAATGAGTAGCCCAGCTAAGTGGATTTGCCCATTGGTAAGCAATGCTGAACCTGCCCATTTAAGCACTGCCAACCTTAGCTAAGCAGGTTTGCCCATAGCTTAGCTTAGCTCAGCATATTTAAAACCGTCCAATCACAGCAAAGGGTGGGAAATCAGCCACATTTAAACTACACAGGCAGGAATATAGCTCATAACTGGTTGCAGCTTCCCAATGTAGGCAGTATGGCAGGAGTTAGTGAGGGCATGCGCTTTCAGGTGCAACCATGGGACATACAGGAGTCCAAGGTCATGGTAGGACGTCTGGCAAAGAACCATGTGGAGATGCTGCTGCAGGGACAGTACCAGGGCTCCCAATATAAAGTGGAAACCTGCGACCATCTCGCCTGTGATCTTACCAGTGCCACTGGTATCCCTCGGACTGGTGAGCAGCTCTGGCACCACTATGCCGACTTGAAGCAGAGAAAGAGGGATGTCTTGGACCAGTGGGTCCAAGAAGCAAGGCAGAGTGGTGATGTCCCAGCACTGTGTAAGTATTCATATCAATAACTAATTACTAAAGTCCAACCTGTGTATGTGATGGGTATGTATGCCTAAATATTTCTCTATTCCCTTCACAGCTGCAGCTAAGTGGGCTGTGAATCAAGAAGCCCATGCTAGCAGGTTGCAAAGGCTGCATCACGAGGCTGGTGAGTAACAGTCCTGCTTTTAGTAGTCATACCAAATAAATATAAAGTAGTAGAAAGTCACCTGGCAGTATAAAAACTGTGTATGGGTTGTACTGAATAAACCAGACAATATGACAGTAATAGTCCCATATAGGTCATATTTCAATAAAAGAGTAACTGCCTGGCAATAAAGTTCTAAATCCTGGACTGGTTGTCTTTACTCTGGTATTGTATGGTATTTACCCCAGGATTCAGCAAGCTCTGCACTGCGTGCAGGAATGCAAGAGCTGTTGCAGGCAATATGGCTGCTGTGCGATCCAGGAATAAGTTTCCAGGGCATGCACGAGCGGTCCTGCACTATTCCTGCATGGGCACAGCCCCTGTATGCTAACTACCTCATTTGCTGATGAAAACCATGCAAAAAGGTGAATTAGTGATCCTGGATGCAGGCAGACATCCATGCAGGAATAGTGTAGACTACAAAAATGTATTCAGCCAGTAGCTGAATACATTTCTGCAAACTACAAAATGGAGGCATGACAATTTGTACAAATGCATATATTAGAAGGGTTAGGCATGCCAAAGGCCAAATATATGGCCATAGGCAAGAAAATTAATTTCAAAATTATAAAAATTAACTTTTTTTTTGTTGGCAGATTTCAGCCGTTTAAGCACAGGGCAGCGATGAGCAAATGGGATCAGCCTGAAAATAATAAAAAAAAAGCTGGAAATAAGCTATTAAACTAAAATCATAACTTTGCCATTATAGTCAATGGCATGCATAACACAAAAAGACCATGGAATAATGGTTGCTAAGGGGGAAGGCTGAGGGTCAGTTTTGTAACAATGCATTAGCAGTCAATCCTATGCAAATGAGGGCAATGACACTGAATCACAGATTTCCCCTCAGTGCTAGCTTGCACCCAACCATGTAGGTGCAGTAATACCATGGTATAAGCCTAAGAGCTAGATGACTTCATAAGGGGTGTGTCATGTATGCTGTAAGCTTATTGGAGCTCTTTGGCCCGTGTTTGCCCTTAGCTAAGCACATCTAAGGAAGGGGGTGTGTCTGAAGCTGCCTAGCAGTATTTACATTGCCTAAACAGGTGTACGTGTCATGCACCGGGTTTTAAACAAAAAAAATAAAATAACCAGGAAATAGCAGCTCTGTTCACATCTGAGCACTGTGTTTGTGTGGTGCGCCTCTTGGCTTAAACAGGAAGGCAATGGGAAGGAAAAACAGCAGTAAGAAGGTAATCAAGGTGAACTAGCATAGCTGGCAGGTGAAATGTATCACAACCAGCCAATTACACAGGTAGCATCCCAGTCCAGCCCAGCACACTACTATAAACTATGCAAACACCTTTCCTTCTGGTTTTTCACACAAACTCTACATCACTGGTGTACACAAATGAGGAAATTTTACCTAACAAAAGCAACAAAATGATAGGGGCTGCTTTCGCTCTCATAAATCAATATGTGGAAGAGGCTGAGGGTGGGTAGGATGAGAATGCTGATGACCAACCCACAGTGAGGAGAAGGAGAAGAGTGTACAGACCCAGGGTAACCTACCAGGGGCTACATGAGCTGGAGATAGTGGAGCTAAAGGGTGGATAGGGACCTCCTCAGCAAAATGTTGAGTTGTGCCGACCACGCCTCACACACAGAACCAATAGAGAGGAACCTATCCCAGTGAATACCAAGGTATGTGTAGGCTTAGGAATACTAGCCACAGTTACTTTCCAAAGGCCAACTGGGGATATCATGGGGATCTCACAGGCATCAGCATCCAGGGTACTCCACCAGTTCCTGGATGTTATGTCAGCACATGCCGGTGAGCACATATATTTCCACAAAACCCGTGAGGCATTGACCAGCAATATGCATCTCTTCCACCAACTAGCAGAATACCCTGCAGTAGTGGGTGCTATAGACTGCATGCACATACACATCAAAGCACCACCTGGTGAGCGGGGTATGGTCTATATAAGCCGCAAGGGCTTCCCCTCCATCAACTGCCAGGTTGTGTGTGATGCCCAGGGCATTAACATGAATGTGTGTGCTGGCAGCCGTGGAAGCTATCACAATGCCCACATCTGGCATATGACACAGCTGTATCAGAGATTTGCCAGTGGGAACATCCCATATGGCCACCTAGTGGGGGATGCTGGTTATGCACTGGAGCCGTGGCTGATGTCACCCATCAGAAATGCACACACATCTGAACAAGAACTCCATAATGAGGCACACACACAAACCAGAATCATAACAGATCATGTGTCTGGGATGCTCATGTCACGGTTCTGGTGCCTGGACATATCCGATGGTGCCTTGCAGTACTCTCCAGCTACATGTACCCAAATTGTCATTGTATGTGCCATGCTACACAATATGATCCTGTGGAAACAGCTGCAGCAGGAACAGCATGGGGCAGGGCCGCACAGCCCCCCACCATTTCCAAGGCCAGCACATGCACAGAGTGACTCAGAGGAGGAACAACCTGAGCCTGCCCCTGTAGGCAGAAGAAGGTGTGCCCAGTATGCCCAGGCTTTGGCAAAGAGGCAATGCATAGCACATACACTGACACGGTAGGAAACCAGGGAATGACACCTCTCTCTGACTCACACATACAGTCAAAGGGATGCCAAACATGACACTACCTGTGCTTAATGATGTACAGGGAGTGTACTATGTGCATCCGAGCACCATCCTCAATACTGGCACAACCACAAGTTAAGTCACTCTCACTATCAATTGCTGAAGGGAGTAGTATGTTCTGCTACTTGTATCTATGGTACAGATGTGAGCATGCAAGGGAATTGGGTGACTGAATGGGATGGCAGCAGATAGTAGACACCTATATGAGCAGCATGAAATCCATAACAAATACTGGTGTCAACATAGTAGGCAATACTAGACATGGTGACAAATCCCACTGCAGGACATGTGGTGGGCCAAATGTGTGTCCATAGGACACACACATGCATGTCAATGAGGCTCACATACCCAACAACAGTCTCAGCCAGCAGGACAGGTATAGATGACCACAAAGAAAGGCTGTGCTAAGGCCTCTGATTGATGGAAATGGAGAACAGCCCCCCTCCAGACCTACACAGACAGACTACAACAGGTCAGGCAGTAGGATGTTAGTTTTGAAGGGTAAAAAGTTTGAAACTGAAATGTAGGTCAGTAAAACCTAAGATCTGTACTACACTGATATGCCTGTAGTCTGCATGATAAGTCAGAATACAGAATGAAATGGAAGCTAACAAAGTACCTGAAATACCAGTACGGTCATTGCAAATGTTTACAGTTGTCAGGTGTGCCCCCACAATCCTACATAGAAATGTAGTAACATGTACATGTGGGTATAATAAAAGTGGAGCACAGGTTACCTGAGCTGGCCAAATTAGCAGGATAGATTGTTGCACGGGTACAATATGCAGGGCTTCGTGTGTTAGGTTGTTGTGTATTGTATATTGTGTGAAAGTAGTCAGCATGTAGGCATGAAGGGTTGTGTCCTGGTGGCCAATGGCCAGTACTGTTGATGACAGGGCCAAGTTCTAACAACTGCAGTGCCAAACACAATGCATCCCAGCAAGACCCAATCCAGCATTAATCCATACTAATTGTTCGGATGTAATATCTGTCATCATCTGAAAGATGGACATGGCATGAATGTGGGCACAGATATACACACAGTACACAGATGGAAGTACCCTAGACACAGAGTGTATAAAATGTAACTGTCAACTGCACACAGCTTTGGAATTATACATACAGGTTACAGCACATTAGTTGTCTGTGTAGTATGGAATACTGATGTAGTCTGTTCAAACACTGGCAGACCACAAAAGGCACAGTTATGAAGTACTGAAAAACTGCTGATGTCCTCTCACAAGCCAGCATAATGGGAATGCCCCCACGTATATCTGTGAGTCAGCTACAAGTAGCTTCCATAGCACACATGCACTCAGCTCACCCCACCATGAGCCACATGTTTCTCACAGATCATATCCCTGCTGTTGGGAATGAGTACAATATGACCCCTACTTCTGTATGGGAATGCCCACAGAACAGTGGGGATCCAGGAATTTGTAGAAGGGGGCACAGTCTGCAATGTAGGCCATCGGAGGAAAGGATGCTGGGGGTAAGAGGTTGTTGAATGATAATCTTGAGATGGTCTGGCAGCACATGTGGAAAGGACAGATTGTATTGAGATAGACTTGTGTGCCATTTCTTGCTATTACTTCATCCATAGCTGACAGTGCTGGGCTTCATACCCCTTCAGCGATAGCCCTTTTAATGTCACAGCTGGTGGCATCCTGCCATCTTGAGATCACATTGTGGGCAGTGGTGTCATACTCCCACCAAACTAGTGTCAGTGATGCCATCCTTCCATCACTATGAGCATGTGCACTCAAACCCTTCACCCTACACCTCCTACCTGGATTATATATTTTGGTGCAGTTGCATATGGTAGAATCATACCTCTTAACTGTCCTTGATTTTGACTCAAATTTTAGCTCTGTCCCTCTTAATCCCTCCTACAACTGTTGACTTTTGAAGAAAAAGTGGTGAGTTACACTTAAGAAATAATGGCAATAATTAAGAGTTTTAGATTTCTGGACATTAATTCATATTCACTTTTTCTGTCCATGTCTGTAGTTAATAGTACTAATATTTTACATGTGTCCCTGATATTTCTGGATTTTTCCCCAATTCTGTTGAGATTTGACCCTAATTGGTTGAGAGCTATGGGAAGAATTATAGTGAGAAACTCAGTTCTTCCAAAAATATAAACCAGCAACTGCTGTTCATTTAATTTTTCTCCAGATTGCAACTTAATGCCCAGAGACTTAATCTAATCTGTGTCAGTGGGACTGCAGAAAACAGTGTATGCAGAAACTGCACAGCAGCTTCATTAGACTGCAAGTCCCCCCCCCCCACCCCCCACCCACACACACATGCAAACACACACTATTTTGGAAACTCTGATATCCTGGAATTAACTGCCTGGATTAACCAACCTTCCTTTTTGAAGTGAATAATTGAATTACCAAGTGCCAGCGGCTGAATGTGCAGTGTGGATTTTCTCTGCCCCTTGTACCCCATGAGTCAAGTGCCAAACGTGTCTGCATAATGCATCTGCTTGAGACTATAGAGAGATAGGCACTGTAGATGTTCGTTTCATTTGCTAAGTATGCACGTGGAACCATGCTGTGTATCAGTAATGATAAAATGTATGCCAGACCTGAATCTAAATATAGTACAATGGATCATAGACTGTTATTCCGATGGACTGAAATGCCAATTCTTTAGCAAATAAAAGGATGTGGAGAATAGATACAATCCTGCAAATTCTACAACCTTTTATGGGGCTGCAATCTTACTGTGTTTATTCTGCCCAGCACCCACAATTAGGTGCATTGACAGCACAACTCTTTCAAGGCTAGCCTTAGTTGTTGCAGTTGCTGCTGGTAGAGTTGAATGTGATCATGTGCCAGAGGCTGAATGTGCAGTGTGAATTTTCTCTGCTCCTCGTAGCCCATGAATCAAGTGCCAAAACCTACATGTCTGCATAATGCATCTACTTGAGACTATAGTGAGATAAATACTGCAGGTGTTTGTTTCAGTATGCCATTACTTGCTCCACTTGAATAAAACTAATGTGTAAATATAAATTCCCTTGAACATGAGGACACTTTCATTGTACATTTCATGTTTGTAGTTTCAGTGTTCTTACTGCACTATACTAACTTGCTAACATAGGTTCATAGGTTCATAGGTAGGTACTAGGCTATCGGCCCAAGGGCCTATGTAAACCTAGCCAACAAAGTTCCCTGGCTTACGCCACCCTAGAAAGTTATTTTCCTGTGCCACTGTCGAGCAGAGACACAGAAGTGATCCCCGAGGTGTATTTCCTATTGCCCATCCACTCATCAAGATTTTTTTTGAAGAGTGCTAAGGAAGAGGTTTGTTTGACATAGATGGGTAGCCTGTTCCAGAGTATGGGAAGTCTCAGGAATCTATCCCTCCAGCATGTCCTGTTTATTGTGGTGACAAGGATTAGGTCCCTAGAGTGTGTAGCTCAGAGGGATTGGGATTTCTTTAGGTGTGGCATGTCCAACAGCTCTGGGTTTGACATAGCTTTATGTGTTAGGCAGAGATCACCTCGGAGTAGGCGATATGCTACGGAGTAAAGCTGGAGATTTTTGAGGCGGTCAGTATAGGGCATTTGTTTGAGGCCAGTAATCCTCTTTGTGAGGTACTTCTGTGGCCTTTCCAGCTGCTGCAGATGTCTTGTGAGGTACATTCCAAAAGGGGCGGTGTACTAATGGGTCTAATGAGTGTCGAGTAGAGGGGAACAGTGACTTCTTTTTTCCTGGATGAGTACCCTTCTATGATGAGGCGTGCCACTTAGAAGGACTTCCTGACTACTGTGGCAACGTGACTATCAAAGCAGACACTATTGTCCACCTGGGTCCCAAGGTCTCTTATCACGCATTCAGTGTTAAGTAGATTGATGCCTATGTGGTAGTTCATGGGTACAGACTTTTTACCAAAGGGGATGACACTGCACTTTTGGCATTGAGCTTGAGGCCATGGCTCTGACAATAGGCATCTGTCTCAGCGAGGCCCTTCTGTAGGATGTCCACATCATTTGGGGACTTGACTATGGCTCCTAGTTTGCAGTCATGTGCGAACTTCGTTAGCCAGAGGCCTTCTGTGTTAGCCTGTACTTCAGAGAAGTAGATACCAAACAGGAGAGGTCCCAGGAAGGAACCCTGTGGTACTCCATTTGTCACTGCTTTGAGGTCAGATTTGGAGTTTGCAACTTTTACAGTGTGGGTTCTGTCAGTGAGCCAGTTGGCAACCCATATTGTAACATAGGGATTTATACCTAGTTTAGTGAGTTTAGCTATAATTCCAGAATGGAGGATGGTGTCGAAAGCCATGGCGAGGTCAAGATAGGCTGTGTGAACCACCTTACCCTCATCTATGGCTTTGGTGACTGCCATAAAGAAGTCAATCAGGTTCAGGAGGCATGATCCGCCTTTCACAAACTGGAACTGGGTGGGATCCAGAGTTTGGAGGTTACCAATGTCTTTGTTTATGAGTTCCATGATGATATGTTCCATGGCCTTGCAGACAAGGCTCGTCAGGCTAATAGGTCGAGAGTTCCCAGGATCAGTGGTGGCTCCCCCTTTGTGGAGCAGGATAACTGTTGCTGTGCGCCATTCAGTGGGCACAAAGCCTGATGCGAGGCTATTATTGAACACTGTGCTTAAGTGGGGAGCCAGTTCATTCTGAAGCTCGTGTAAAACGCAGCCTGGGATCTTGTCCGGTCCCATGCATGCTGTGTTTTTGGCTTTAGATAGTGCAGCTTTTACCTGCATAGTTGTGATTACAGGGACTCTGCATTCTGCCTGTATAGATATGGGCCCTTTAGGGGGTGAGAGGTGAGAGGGGGGTAAAGTTAGCACTGAACCTATCTGCCAGGATGTTGGCAATATCAGTTGGTTCTGTAATTTTCATGCCTTTGTGCTGTAACTCAGAGCAGCTCTGGGTGTTGCCATTGAGATTCTTGACATAGCTATAGAATGCTTTGTGGTTGTCTTTGGAATTTGTGGCGATTTTGTTTTCGTAGCTAGCTTTGGAGGATCTTATAAGAGATCTCAGCTTCTTATTGAGGCTGACCAGGGAGCTCCTCCACTCATGGGATTTTACTCTTTTTTGCAACAGTTTCTTCCTTCTGTTGTATAGTTTGTTTATGGCAGGGGACCACCAGACTTCCTTTTTTTGGAGGATAGCGTCTTGGTTCTGTTTGGGATAGCATGAACCATGCACTCGTGTAAGTGCTTATAGAGTGCATTTGTGTAGGATTCAGCAGTTGTAACTGTATTGTCCATCTGCATGGGTGTCATGACGTTCACCACTTCTGTCTTAAGAAGCATGAAGTTAGCTTTGGAGAATTTTTTTACTGTGGTTTCCTTAATGGGGGGGTGGGGGCGGGATGTGGATATCAAGGGTGATTATCTTATGGTCGGATCGGATCAACGAGGAGTTGACTTCAGGTGTGGAACACCGGTCACTCATGTTGGTAATGACTAGATCTAGGTATTGTTGCCCCTGGTGGGGGTGTGGATAAGTTGATCCAGGGCATTGGAGTTTATGAATTCCAGAAAGCGTTGAGCTAAGAAGTTGGTACATGAGTAGTTTTCCCAGTTAATGTTGGGGTAGTTGAAGTCACCCATTATTAGGGTATTTGGTTGAACCCTAATATTTTCCAGTACATCAAGAAAAGAGGAGTGGAAATCCTGGGGCATGCTGGGGGATCTGTAGCAAGCTACAATTTGGATTGCAGTTTTGCCCAGAGTTAGTTGCACTTGGATAACCTCGGATGCATTATGCTGAGCAACTAGCCTGGAGGTGTGGATATCCTTAATGAATATGAACACACCTCTGCCTTTGGTGTTTCGGTCCAGGTTACATGGCCGAAAAGTGTGGTGTGAGTTATAACCTGATAGTGTAGGGGTGCTCTCTGCAGCCTTGAACCAGGTCTCAGTCACTGCACAGATATCGATGTTCTCCATTTTAAGGAGTGCCTTGAGTGAGTGCATTTTGAGATTTAGACTTCTAGCATTGAATAGCATTACCCTCAGTTTTTGCTTGCCTGTTCCTGTTATGGTGGTGAATTTGTTATTTGAACCTTGTCTAAAAAAGGCACTATAGGGGCAGCAAGAGCCTTAGCCAGTATCCGGAATCCCAGGGGCGACAGGTGCAGGCCATCTGTGGAAAAGCATCTTGGTCTGTCGCCTATGTCATCCCAAGCAAACAGATACTGGATCCCCTTAGAATGACACCAGAAGCTTAGCCAATTGTTGAAGTCAATCATTTTGTTCTTGTACTGCAGTATCATTCTGGGTGATGGCAAAATGCTACTCAGGGCTAGGGTCATACCTGCCTGGTCTGCAAGATCGGAGAGCTCTTCCGTGTCTCTTTTCATGTAGTCCAGGGGGGTATATCTCAGGTCATTCACACCAACATGGACAATGACAGAGTCATATTTGTACTTGTTGTGGAGTGATCTGAGTACGTGGGTTATGTGGTGGATCCTGGCACCCGACAGGCAGCTGACAGTAACCTTCTTCTTGTTTAGCCTGGTGAGTGGGACATCAGTGTGCCTGACTATAGAGTCACCTATAACTAGTGTGTTGGGTGCGTTGTTTTGCCTTATTGGCTGTGGTTGAGTGGCACACTGAGTCTGTGGGCTTTGTGTCATTTGGGTTGTGTTGGGGGATGGAGGTTGCTTGCGTTTCCGCTTTGGAGGTCTCTGTTGCTTAGACAGATTATTATTGAGAGCCTCCGCAAATGTTTTTGTGTTACTATGTGTGGATTTTGGTGGTGTAGATTTAGTGAGACTATGTGATGAGTGTGGTGTGGTGCAAATGTTTACCTTCTCCTCATGACTGTCAAGTTCAGTCTTGGTTGGAGAGAGCTTTACCTCCAGTTTGAATACATAAGTGCATCTCTCACAGGTTGTAGTGTTGGGTGGTAGGAGAGGGTTGTCTGTGTACATGAGGCAGTTTCTACATTGCATCAAGATGCCCAGATTCATCAGATAGACAGGAGAGAACACTGGGAGCTGACCCATGGACATGCCTGAATAAAAAATATATTTTCCTCTAGATAAGTGAAGAAAGTGAGTACAAGAGCTGTTTTTCTCTAATCAAGTGAGAAAAGTAAGTACAAAAACTGTTTTCCTCTAGGTAATGAGGAAGATTGAGAGCTATAGTAATTAGTAACTTATTTAGTGCTTACAAGTTCTGAACAAGTGCTTTGCATGAATAAGCAAATTTAAGTGCTAAAACTAAAAATCTATATCTGCACTAGACAAGTTACAGGACAGAAACAAGTGCAAATGCTTGTCCTCTATATCCTTAATTTGACTGTTTCTCCACTTGCCATTTCTTATATGGCAAAGTTCACCAAATGTAAAACATTGTGAAGCCTCACATATATGTATCTTGACCAGTAACTATCACAATGGAATCTATTTCGGATTTGTGCATAGTGCATTCATGTGCAGCAGCAGGATATATTTTGATTATGCTCTCAGTTTGCACTAACCAAAACCATTATTGCTATGACCCATTACTATTTCCCATTGCTTTTTTTGCACTACGGTTCTGCCAGTATGTTTCAGACACTGCAGATCTGGTACTGTGCCTAATTCCTAAAGGTCACTGAGGCAGTCTTTAGCTACCTTAGTGTTCTGTACATTGTAGTCAGGTAACACAGTTAAGTGAAGTCTTTGTTGTATGTATTCATCTTTATATTACATGAGGAACCTCTGCTGATCAAATAAATTGATCTAAACACCAAACAAATAGCATTTGGGAATTCTTTTTCTTAGGAAAGCATACAGAAAATGATCTAAAATATAAATTAAATCAATTCAAGCATCACTTACATTAATACATAGTAAAGCAGAAACAAATCCTCAAATAAATTATGCATAACAAAAAATATTTATCTATATTTATTGAACATTTGTTTACCCGGAAAGTCTGACCGAAACTGAGCCTATTTTTGGCACAGACCCAGGGAGAAACGCATGTCTTTGGAAAACTAAAGGCATACAGCAAACATTGTAGAAGTACAAATCTGAATACTTAAAATACACCTACAAAATGACTCTCTGAAAACAGATCTTATCTAGCATTTCCAATTATACACCTAAGTTATGCTATTACCCCATGCGATATTATAGGAAATTAATTTCCTATGATATATTTGAAAATTATAACACAAGCAATTAAAAAGACTATGCAACATTTTGTCTATATAAGTAGGGAGTATTCTCAGGCAAACAGCTGTGGAAAAGGTACACAAATGCCTGGGCGACTTTAGCTGGGAATAACCGCGTGGTGAAAATTGTAAAGGAAATAGTGCTACTGCATTTGAAAATACGGAAAGAGAAAAAAGCGGGACTTCAAAAGCTCTAAATGCATATTTAGATGCCAAGAGTAACACTTAAGTTTATATAAATGCTAACAGTGGAGAAAAGTGTGTTAGCCTGTCATTGTCCTTTAAGTTCCTTTTACAGATATTTTTTTTCTTGACGCCCGTCCTTACTGAAATAAGCTCCTCATGGTCTCCTTCTCGAGCGATTTCTCAGTCACAATAAGAGACACAGTTAGAGGAGACACTCACAGGTTTAGGATGTTCAGACCACCTGACCAATCTCTCCAATTGCATTTCCCATTGGGATTTGAGAAACATAAATAAATAAATAAATAAATAAATAAATAAAGCATATATGTTGAAATGGTAAAATATACTGCCAAGTGAGGTACTGTCTCAACTAACTACTGCTTTGGCAGTACATTTTCCGATTTCAAGTGAAACAGATAATTTTTTTTCTGCAGGTTGGACAGCATGTTATTAAGTAAAGGGGGGGTGCATGCCCCTGCTGCAAGCCCTAATTCTGCCACTGCAGAATGCAGCATGCTGAAGAGGTGTCCCATGCAGGTGTGTCCCTAGCTGTAAGCAGCACCCTGCCAGCATCCCCACCAATGGATTAATAAGGACAGAAATGATTGCCATTAACACCTTGCACTCCTACCCTGTTACCCCAGGGGAATACAGTGGCTTGCAGCCTGGGACTGTAGGACTGACAGAATGCACTGCCTGCTACAGATGGCCTGCATCACTACCAAATGCTCTACAGTCCTCTGTCAAAGGCCTGCGTCTCACACATACTGCCAATGTATGTTATCTCATGGAGTCCCAAATAATGACATAACACAGTGCACAGAACACAAATTCAAGACCATGTTGACAAATCCCAGTAGCATGTCCACCATGTCCTACTGCATGAACTGTGGACCAACCCCTAAATACTGCTGGGATGAAGTGATAACTATAGGGATACTTATCAGATATCACTTGCATAATGTTATGAAGAAGATAGAATAACAGATGGGGTAGGGTAAAAGCATGGACACCATCGAGTGTGTGAAGTTTGAAACTGATGTGTGCCCATACTATCCCTGCCTGCAAACACAGGACTGGGTGGCTACAAACTTGCTCGTAAACCACAATGTGAAGGGGTAATGACCAGATATATGAGCCATGCCTCTGGGTAACCTGTGTGAATCTGTACAGCTGAGAGGTATGGCCACAGCAGGATATGGCCATTCTGATGTACAAGCATGGGATCCTTAGCCACCACAGTACCAAGGTGCTGGACCATTTACACAGACCCATCAGCAAGTGTCTGCAGCACCCCCTCCAGAATGGCATGAGTGTGCAAGAATATGTAGGCTGCAGACCACAATACTTGGCACAGCTTCATTCATCTTGTATTCCCCAGGAAATTAATGTGAGCAAATACGTATATCTGTCAGCAGTTGATAACATAATACATCACAGTGTAAAACAGTACAAATGTTTGAATATATCTGCTAACACCAAAGCCATGTAGCAGAAGCAGCGCAGACACAACTAGTTACAATATCCCACTATTCTTTGCCCATTGTAACCCCATATTGTCAACCTGTCTACAGATATCATGCAAAAACACATTGTTAGCTGTAGGTGTAGAACACAAATGCCTGCACTGGAGTACAACGAACCTGGAATGGATTCACACATTTAATACAGAAGATCATACTGGGCATGCTCCCACACTTAGAGAAGCAAAGCCCATGTCTGACACAAAATACAGAAGGGTCATACCGGCATGCTCCCACACACACTCCACATTGCACACCAGTCATGCTTTGCACACACATCGGATAGGAATACACACATATATCCAAGGACAACACACTATAATAGGTCAAACATACACAAACATAGATGTGGGGAAGAGACAGACAGACAGTGACAAAGAGCTTCCCATCATGAGGCCTGTCCCACCCAGCACACACCCACTTGGCCAATATCACATGATGTGCCAGTGTCTATCACTGTAGGCATTTGTTTCTGGTAGCCCTCAGCACTATAGTGTCTGTGGTGCTTGTGATAACTGTGTAACATTACAGTACAAGTCATTATTCATCTAGCAGTTGTATAGACAGTCCTGTCAAATGTAAAGTTGTGTGTGACTGAGTGTTGTGTGTGTGTGTTTCAGGAGGAATGGTTTATGGCCCATTGACACACACTGCACTCCCCATTGCCCTAGTTTAGCAAGCCTGCTGATGTCAGTCACCTTGAAATACTAATTTGGAGAAGGATCATCCCTATAAGCTCTGTGGCATGTGCAATAACTGTGTAATGCTATAGTATGCTGTACTAGTTAGGTAGGAGGTCTAATCCCAGACTTGGCAACTGTGAAACTCTGTGTGTGTGGGGATCAATGCTTTTGAGGCCATTCACCATCACTACACTTTCCATTGCCCAACTTTAGCAAGCCTGCTGATGTCAGTTACCTTGTAATACCCCCTTGGGGTATGTTCAACCCTGTAAGCTCTGTGGCATGCGCAATAACTGCGTAATGCTATAGTATGATGTATTAGTTAGGTAGAAGGTCTAATTTCTGACATGGCAACTGTGAAATTCTGTGTGTTTGTGTGCAGGGATCAATGCCTTTGAGGCCATTCACAGTCAATACACCTCCCATTGCCCTAATTTAGCAAGCCTGCTGATGTCATTCACCTTGAAATACAATTTTGGAGAAAGGCTAGCTCTATAAGCTCTGTGGCATGTGCTATAACTGCAAAATGCTATAGTGTGATATACTAGTTAGGTAGGAGTTCTAATCCCAGACATGGCAAATGGGAAACCCTGTGTGTGTAGGGATCAACGCTTTTGAGGCCATTCACAGTCACTATACCTCCCATTGCCCTACTTTAGCAAGGCTGCTGATGGCATTCACTTTGAAATGCACCTTTGGAGAATGGTTAACCCTATAAGCTCCATGGTGCATGTTATAACTTGCATAATGCTGTAGTGTGATGTATTAGTTAGGTAGGAACTCTAATCTGAGACATGGTAACTGTGAAACTCTGTGTGTGTTTGTGTGTGTAGGGATCAATGGTTTTGAGGCCATTTGCAGTCACTACACCTCCCATTGCCCTACTTTAGCAAGGCTGCTGATGTCATTCACTTTGAAATACACCTTTGAAGAAGGGCTAGCCCTATAAGCTCTGTGGCACGTGTGATAACTGTGTAATACTATAGTGTGATGTACCTAGCTAGGTAGGAGATCTAATCCCAGACAAGGCAACTGTGAAACTTTGTGTGTTTAGGGAACAATGCTTTTGAGGACATTCACAGTCACTATACCTCCCATTGCCCTACTTTAGCAAAGCTGCTGATGTCATTCACTTTGAAATACACCTTTGGGAAACAGTCAGTCTTATAAGCTCTGTGGTGCATGCGATAACTGTGTAATGCTATAGTGTGATGTACTAGTTAGATAGGAGTTCTAATACCAAACATGGCAACTGTGAAACTCTGTGTGTGTGGTGATCAATGCTTTTGAGGCCATTCACAGTCACTAAACCTCCCATTGCCTTACTTTAGCAAGGCTGCTGATGTCATTCACCTTAAAATACACCTTTGGAGAAGGGCTAACAATATAACCTCTGTGGTGTGTGTGATACTTGTATAATGCTATAGTGTCATGTATTAGTTAGGTAGGAATTCTAATCCCAGACATAGCAGCTGTGAAACTCTGTGTGTGTAGGGATCAATGATTTTGAGGCCATTCACAGTCACTACACCACCCATTGCGCTAGTTTAGCAAGGCTGCTGATGTCATCTGTCTTGAAATATACCTTTGGAGAAGGGTTAGCCCTATAAGCTCAGTGGTGCATGCCATAAATGTGGAACAATGTAGTAGCAATAACTGCACAGCTATGGGTTTGAATCCCATCTGTAGCAAGTGTTTGTGTGTATGTTCCTCAAAGTTTTTGTCCCTCTTTACAGCCAGTACACATCTCAGAGCCTGACTTTAGCAGTCCTGTAGATATCACCCATCTTATAAGTATCTGTTGTGAAGCCTATGCATGTCAGGTCAGTGGTGCATGTGGTAATTGTGTAACAGAATGGTCCATAAAAGTTGTTGGATAGAGGGTTAAACCTCACCTCTGGCAAATGTGTGATTAGGCTAAAATTATTTTTGGGATCTCTCACCCACTACATCACCCAATGCCAGTATTTACAAGTGCTGGCAATGTTCCCCACCATGGAAGTACCTTTGGACAACATCCATCCAATAAACTCCGTGGCAGGTGCAATAAATGCAGTACACTGTAGTAGCAATGCATAGCTAGGCAAAGGTTTGAATCTCAGTACTGGCAAGTGTGTGTGTGTGTTTGTTATCAGTATCCTGTGTGGAGGCTCCTGTGATTGTGTAATAACAGGATTCATTGTGGGTTGGGTTTTGCTAAATTCTTATATTGAGGACCTACTATATGTCACAATGTCCACTTTACAGGGAGAACAGATGTCAAACAGCAGAGAGGCTAGTGTAGACAATCCATAGCCCTATATGTGACATTATGGATAGGTGAACAATATAGGCAACCCTTTGTATTACCCAGAGAACAGTCTCCACCCATGTCTCATACACAAACACACTTGGCTAGGCAACAACCACTATATTGGTAGTTCCCTGCATATTGTCCACAGATAGTAACCATGGTGTGATTGCAGTGGACTACATGCCTGTTGACCACAACACTGCCAGTAACATCAGAATGTACTGTGATGTGTAAGATCTTCTGACTGAGTGTGTGTTATTCAGCAAGTAAAAGGACATGGCACCCTGTTCCATCCCTACAACAGGCAAATAATTGCTTACAGTGGTCCTTTGCTATGTTCCCCACTGGACTCCTGCGACAACTGTAGAGTCTGCAAATGTAACCCACAAAGGGAATACCATGCCTTATACACATGCGTTGTATGGAAAGATGCCATGAACTCCACTGAATACCTGTATCATGCTATCAATGTAGACGCAGGTACAATCTCAGTTCCATAGCCAGGTCTCACCACATGAGGTCAGGAATGCCACATCAGATGATAATAATCTGTCCACACAACATGCCCCAGAGACCCCAGCTACACTTCCACACATTAAAGAACATGCATGTCAGACATGTGCACAACCCAGTCACTGTCCATGTTATGGAATATAGCTCACATACATGGCAAGCATTGCACAGCACTGGCCATGCACAATAGTAACCCAGATAAGTGAATGGTGAATACAATACCCACCTGTGTGGGACAATCCAGGGACTACACCCCTGAGCCACACTGAAGACCATTGTTATGTGGGTTGATGCCAAGGTATTCATTTTGCCTAGCCTTGTACAACCTTCTGGCACAACTACTACACACCTGTGAAGCAATGAACACATGCATGTCAGTACTGGCAAGTGTGTGTGTGTGTGTGTGTGTGTGTGTGTGTGTGTGTGTGTGTGTGTGTGTGTGTGTGTGTGTGTCTGCATGTGTGTCTGTGTGTGTGGAGATTAATGATTTTGAAGCCATTCACACTCACTACACCCCCCATTACCCTACTGTAGCATGTCTTCTGATGTCAATCTCCTTGAAATAACCCTTTGGCCATATATCAGTCTAATAAGCTCTGTGGCACACATGATAACTGCATAATACTATAGTGTAGCAAACTAGTTAGTTAGGAGCTCAAATCCTGACCCTGCCAACTGTTATAATGTGTCTGAGTCCCTGAAAGAGTGTGGTTGTGTCTTCCTTCACACTTGCTTTTGTGGACAGCCACATGTACTACACTTCCCTTATCCCTCCTTTATCACTAAGGCTGATGTCACTCACCTTCAAAGATACCTTTGCACACCTCTCCAACATATAAGCTCTGTAGCGCTTGCAATAACTGCATAACAATATAATAGCAATACATAGTCAGGTAGGGGGTTGAAACCCAGGACTGGTAAGTGTGTGTTTGTGTGCATTATCAGTGCCCTGTTGGGGTGATTGTGTAATGACAGGGTGCATTGCAGTGTGGGTTTTGCCACATCATTATATTGAGGCGCTACATGTCCCATTGTCAACACTACAAATACAACATTTTCCAAACATCATAGAGATTCTAGTTGACAATCCTCAGTCATAAATGTGTACAGTCATGTGCAATTACCATGTGACAGTATGGATTAGTACACAATACAGGCAACTGTCATAATGCCCAGATACCACTCTCCACCCATGGCTCATGCACAAACATTCTTAGCTCTTACTGTCCTACTCCCTTCCTTTCTTACTTTGTCTCTGTCTGTCTCTCTCACTCCCTCTCTGGTGGATGTGGAACAGTAAACCTGCTTTGCTTAGGCAGCAGCTTGTGTTTTATAAGTGATGTTCAAGATCAGCTGATGGCCTATGCATGAATTGCAGCCCCCCACTAGCTGATTGCATGTGAAACAGTTGTGGTATCATTCCTATAGCCAATTGCATGGAAACACACTCCTATAACTAAGCACTTCATGTGAGTGTTGGCCCTTTTCATTCACTGTTAGCAGGACTTCATGTGGGTGATTGACAAACAGCATCACAGAGGGTAGTGGGATATATCCCTTACAACATACACTGTGGAGACAGGCCAACAAACAGGAGGGGGATGTTCCAGATATGAGGACAGAATGTAAGTATTGCCCTTCTACATTTGAAGTAATGTTGGTTTAACAGGGTTTGTGTGGATATGGCTGTTCTACATGATTTAATATCTGTCATAACAGTGTTATGTGGTTGGGGAAACTCTCACCTGTAGGGCTATCTGCAGACTGGCCAGTGTTTGGAGTCTTACATGTGTTGTGTTACTCACACATTTCCTATCTTTGGAAATGCAGTAGCATACTCTGAGGATTGCAGTCAGTACATGGTGACAGCCATGTGAGTTACTGACTTCATATCCCTCAGAAGACATATGTCACAACAAACCCTGTTACACCAGTAAATGTATGGGTTTATCACAGCAACATGTCAATATTGGCCCTGTGTTTGTGCCTCCAGCCACAACTCTGTCAACCTTTGTACATATGCCATGCAGTAAGAGGTAAATATGTTCAGTACATCATTATTTACTGACATCATATTTGATAACAAGCCAGTGAGATATCAGACTGCTAGATATGTTATGTATAGTAGACCTTACATTTGAGAACAAAACCTGGACATTCTGTTGTAGTGTGTACAGTAGTGAGGTCTGTGTACTTATGGTGATTGTCGACAGAGTGTGTATTGTGAATATGTACCTTGGCCTGTGTACAGACTGTGGTAGATGTCATTGTTCTTAGTCTTGTTCTATGTGATGTTGCATGTTGCTGCAGTGTATGGTACCCTATTGGCGTACATGTTTGTAGGGCCAGACCAACACATGTCCCATACCACAGTCAGGCATTGGAATACACTGTGTATTGGCTCAGTATATGTAGGGTTAGTGTGTGAGTGGCACATATGAGGATGGTGTTGTTCACACAGTCCATACACTGTTATATTAAATACGCTTACCATATGTGACTGTGGCTGTGTTCAGATTGGTTGTGGGTATGCACTTTCACACAGGTGTCTGTCATTTTATGCTGTTACATGCCTGTAGACCCTGCTATATTTGCAGGTGCATGTGTATTCCCCATAAGAAATGTAGGCCAGTGTTGGTGGCAGTATGCCTGTAGTTTGCACAGTGCTTTGTGACATGCCTAGCAGCTCAGTATATTTACCCAGTGTGATGTTATGTCCAGATATTTGTCACATGTACTGTTGCCTGGCCACCATAAGTGTTGTGTATTTCTGATAAAGCAGTGTGATGCTGTACAGATGTATGTCACTAACTAGTGGGTAGTATGTGGGATTGTGACCTCTGTTCCTCTGGTTATTATGTGTCAGGACAGACAGGAGTGTGTGAATGCATAAACTGTGTGAGCTTATCTATTCCAGTATTTTCATGATATCCCCATTTACATTGCTGTAAACATCCACTTTGTCGGGCTTGGTCCACATGTCTTGCATTAAGGGGTGCTGTGTATAACTTTGGACTGACCAGAGTGTATCAGACTGTCCACATTTATTGGTCATATCTCTGTTGTATTCCACAGGATCATTACATGATTTGTGTGGTACTGTACCATGATGATCTTATGGTGTACACATCAATATCAGATTTGACTTCTCACACATTTCTGTTAAGACAACCCCTGTTACAGTAGCAAAAGTCTACATTTATACCTGCAAGACCTACATGACATCACCTTGCACTAAGAGGTTGTGACTATTGGTGCTGAGGTATGGTGCTGAGGTATGACTCCACTACATGTTCATAGGTAGGTAGGTAGGTACTAGGCTATCTGCCAGAAGGAATTTATAAGCCTAGCCAGAATGTGTTGGCTTTCGCCGCCCCCTTAGATTAGTTCCCTGTGCCTCTGTCCAGCAGAGCCACAGAAGTGATCCCCGAGGTAAAGTTTCTGTTTCCCATCCACTCGTCAATGTTTCTTTTGAAGAGTGTTAGCAAGGAGCTCTGCCTAATGTAGATTGGGATCTTGTTCCAAAGCATGGGAAGTCTCTGGGACAAGAATCTATCCCTCCAGCACATTATATTTATTGTTGTGGTGAGGTTTAGATCCCTAGAGCATGTGGCTGGTTTTCTTTAGGTGGAGCATGTCCATCAATTTTGGGTTGGACATGGCTTTGTATGTCAGGCAGAGATCCCCTCTGAGTAGGCGGTATGCAACCAAGTATAGCTGGAGTTTCTTCAGTTGAGCTGCATAGGGCATCTGTTTGAGGCCAGTGATCCTCTTGGTGAGGTACTTCTGTGGTCTTTCCAGCAGTTGCAGGTGTCTTGTAAGGTACATCCCAAATGGGGCGTTGTACTCTATGATGGGTCTGATGAGTGATGAGTAGAGAGGCACAATGACCTCTTTTGATCTGAATGCGAACCCTTTTGTGATTAGGCGGGCCACATAGAAGGATTTTCTAACTACTTTGTGATTATCAAAGGTGAGATTGCTATCTACTTGGGTCCCCAGATCCCTTATTACGTCTTCCGTATTTAGGGGATGACCACCTATGTGGTAGTTTGTGGGTACTTTGTTTTTTCCACAGGGGATGACTATGCACTTTTTGGCATTCAGCCTGAGGCCATGATTTTGACACCAGGTATCCATCTCAGTGAGACCCTTTTGGAGGATGTCTGTGTCAGCTGGAGAGTCAATTATAGCCCCTAGTTTGCAGTCATCTGTGAACTTGGTCAGCCATAGTCCTCCTGTGCTTGCCTGTACCTCTGAGAAGTATATGATGAACAGGAGGGTCCTAGAACTGAGCCCTGGGGAATGCCACTTGTAACCGGTTTAGAGTCGGACCTAGCTCCCACAACTCTCACCATGTGGGTTCTGTCCGTGAGCCAGTTGACATCCCACCTTGTGATGTAGGGGTTTATGTTCAGGCTTGTGAACTTGTCTATAATAACAGAATGGGGAATGGTGTTGAAGGCTTTAGCGAGGCCTAGGTAGGCTGTGTGTACCACCTTTCCCTTGTATATAGCCTTGGTAACTGTCTCAAAGAAGTCCACCAGGTTTAGGAGGTATGATCTGCCCTTAACAAAGCCGAACTGGGTAGGGTCCAGTGTTCGGAGGTTCCCGCTGTCTCTTTTAATGAGTTCCATGATGATGCGCTCCATAGCCTTGCAGACCAAGCTAGTCAGGCTTATAGGATGATAGTTCCCAGGGTCTGCTGTGGCTCCACCTTTGTGGAGCAAAATAACCATTGCTGTGCATCACTCTATGGGTACGTAGCCTGTAGAGAGGCTGAGTTTGAACAGTGTGTTTAGGTGAGGGGTTAGTTCACCTTTGAGCTTGTGTAGAATGCAGCCTGGGACACCATCTGGTCCCATTGATGCTGTGTTTTTGGCTTTGGAGAGGGCTGTTTTAACCTGAGTGTCTGTGATTGCAGGGACTCTACATTCTTTTGGTATGGTTATGGGCCCTTTTGGGGGTGAGAGGCTGGTGAAGTTTGCACTGAACCTGTCTGCCAGGATGTTGGCAATATCGGCTGGTTCAGTGTATTTTGTGCCATTCTGCACTAACTCTGAGCAGATCTGAGAATTGCTACTTAGATTCTTGACATAGCTAAAGAATGCCTTGTGGTTATCTTTGGAGTCCTTAGCAATTTTTCTTTCAAAGCTTGCCTTGGATGATTTTATGAGGGATCATAGTTTCTTGCTGATACTGATCAGGGATGTCTTCCCTTCTTGGGATTTTACTCTTTTCTGTACTAGTTTCCTCCTTCTTTTGTATAGCTTGCATATGGCAGGAGTCCTTTTCTTGGAGGAGTGAGTCTTGGTTTTGCTTGGGATGGCATGATATATGCTTTCTTGTAGGTGCCCATAGAATGCATTAGTAAAGGATTTTGCAGCTTGGACAGCATTATCCTTCAGCATGGTGGCTTTGAAACTTTCCACCTTGGTCTTAAGTAACAGGAAGTTTGCTTTTTACAAGTTTTTCGTGGTGGTTTTCTTGTATGGGGTGGGGGCGGAATGTGGATATCCAAAGCAATTTGTTTATGGTGAGATCTAACCAGCGAGGGGTTGACCTCCTGTGTGGAACACCGGTCACCCATGTTGGTAATGACCAGGTCCAATATGTTGTCACCTCTGGTGGGAGTGTTGACCAGTTGAACCAGGGCATTTGAGTTTATAAATTCTAGGAATGTTGGGCAAGGGAGTTAGTACTTGAGTAGTTCTCCCAGTTAATGTTTGGGTAATTGAAATCACCCAATATTAGGGTGTTTGGTAGGACCTTTATGTTTCCCAGTGTTTCCAGAAATGCGGAATGGAGGTCTTGGGACATGGTGGGTGATCTGTAGCAAGCTACAATCTGAATTGCAATTTTGCCAGTTGTTAGTTGCACGTGGATGATGTCTGAAGCATCATGCTGTGCCACTAACCTGGAGGTGTGGGTATCCTTGATGAATATAGATACGCCCCTGCCTTTTGTATTTCAGTTTGGGTTCTGTGGCCGAAATGTATGGTATGAGTTGTAGCATGGTAGTGCTGGGGTGCTCTCTGGAGCCTTAAACAAGGTTTCTGTTACTGCACATATATCGATTTTCTCCAAAATGAGGAGTGCCTTGAGTGCGTGCATTTGGAGGTTTAGACTTCTGGCACTGAGTAGCATTACCCTCAGTTTTTTGTTACTTGTGCTATTTATGGTGGTGGGTTTGTCTTTTTAGTCTTGCCTAAAAAAGACACTATGGGGTTGGCAAGAGCCTTGGTCAGTATTCGAAAGCCTAAGGGTGACAGGTGCAAGCCGTCTCTAGTGAAGCAGCGTGGCTTGTCAAGTATGTCATCCCAGGCGGACAGACACTAGATCCCCTTTGACTGAGACCAGAAACTTAGTCAATTGTTGAAATCGAGAATTTTTTTTTTTATACTGTGGTATCATTCTTGGTGAGGGCAGGATGCTACTCAGGGTCATACTGGCCTGGGCTATGGGATCAGAGAGCTCTTCCATGTCTCTTTTCATGTAGTCCAGGGAGGTACGGCTCAGGTCATTCACACCAACATGGACAATGACAGATTCATATTTGTACTTGTTCTGGAGTGACCTGAGTGCTTGTGTTATGTGGCGGATCCTAGCCACCAACAGGCAGCTAACAGTAACCTTCTCCTTATTCAACCTAGTGAGTGGGATGTCAGTGTGCCTGAGTATATTCACCTATTACTAGTATGTTGGGTATGTTATTTTGCCTTAAGGGTTGTGATTGCATGGCACACTGGTTTTGTGAAGTATGTGTTTCATGGTTTGTGTTGGGGGTTGGAGGTTGCTTGGATGTTTGCTTTGGAGGTCTCTGTTGGTTTTGCAGATATTTTTTAGAGCCTCTGAGTATGTTTTCATGTATTTATGTGTGTTTGTTGCCAGTGCTGGTTTAATGGGTCTATGTGAGACTGGTGGTGTGATGCAAGTATTTCCCTTCTCCTCTTGACTGTCTGATCCAGTCTTGAGTTGAGAGAGCTTAGCCTCCAGTAGCCAGTTTAGCCTCTTTCTCTTTCCTATCTCCTTTTTGAGTTTTTTTTGTTTCTTCTTTCCCCTATGTTAATCTCTCTCATCTATTTTTTTTAACATTTCCTTCTCTTTTCTTAAACTGTTTCCCTTCCTCCTCTCCTACTATAGAGTTTCTCTTTCTCCTTTTGTTACTAAGATTAATTCTATATAATATTATAAGTCAATTTTGCTCTCTGTTTTGTGCCTTGTTCTTGATGTTATTACAGCTAATAGAGTTATTCCTAGAAATGTGACTCTTTTCATGTGTATACCTGTTATTGGGTACTATTTTTTTATTTGTCTTTTCATCTATGATGATTTGTCCATTTGCTTGTTTATTTTTGACTTTTTTGTTAAAATTTTGTTAAAATTTGTGTGGAGCTTTTCTCCCCGGGCCTCTACTGAAAATGGAAATATATCCAGCTAGACTAGCCCGGTCAACAAATGTAAAATAAAATAAATAAATAAATGTATTAGTGTTTGGTGGTAGGAGGAGGGGGTTGTCTGTGTACATGAGGCAGCTGCAACATTGCCTCAAAATGCCCAGATTCACCAGTTGGACTGGAGAGTACACCTGAAACTGCCCATTGGACATGCCTGGACAGGTACAGTGAACTGTCTGACTGGATGGCTGGTAAGGTCGACTAGAGAGCCTTGTCATTTTGTACAGTACAGGAGGGTCTAGTGCTAGGGTTTATAAGTGCTTGCTATAGGTTTTAAGCAAGTGCCGGGCTGAAAAATGAATGGCTTGAGTGCTTAAGTTGAAAATTTGTCTAGTTCCAAGGGAAAAATTGAAGAGAAGACTTTGTGGAGCCAGGAATAGTTTAACCCTAGCTAAATGGCGCTGCCCGGTGCGCAAAACCAGGAAAATACAGTATTTCTAGCAGGGAAATGAAAGAGATAGAAATTAGCCCAAAATGGCCAATAAACTACTAATTTCTGGGCTGAAACCACTCCTCCAGGGAAAGATAGGCTGCTCAAAGCTCCCCTCTCTCACAGGTGAACAGAGAACTTCCTTCTATCTAAGTAAGTTATCAGCACTTACCTGAAAACTGGACTATACTAACTTAGAAAGGTGGGAAACAAGTATATATATATATATATATATATATATATATATATATATATATATATATATATATACATATATATATATAATTTTTTTTACAACAACATACATTGTTATGGACATATGTTTTATATATATATATATATATATATATATATATATATATATATATATATACATACATATATATATATAAAAACATATGTCCACATATATTTATAGAGAGAGTGGGAGGATGGCCTAATGGTTAAGGTGTTTGCCTTACAAACACAAGGTGCAGGGTTTGAGTCTCACAAGGGATAATTGGCTAGGCTTAAAATGGCTCGCAAGGGCAGTTAGCTAAGTACTAATCTATGTATATATATATATATATATATATATATATTTGTATACAGATATATATTCATATATATGTACACATATATATTTATACAGATAGATCTATATATGTCCATATATATAAAACGCAATATACAGATGTATAGCAATACATATTTCTAAATATATATGTGTATGTGTATGTATACATATATATATGTATATGTATACATATATATATATATATATATCCATATCGTTATGTGTAAACATGACTGTTGCATATACCATTCCAGATGTATCACACCGTATTTATCTATGTGTATATTTAGATACAACAACATACTTGATTTATCACAAATATCACAGTACTGCACAATTGTAGAAGTCAAAGCATTTGTTCACTACTATTCAGTACGTGTACTGACAGATATATTGGAAAAAAACAACAAAATTGTTTACAGCTGTGATGGTTTAGTGGTTAACTGCTGTGACTATAGTGTACAGGGTCCTGGGTTCAAGACCTCCAAGGGCTGTTTATTTTTTGCTAGACAGAACAAGGACTGTTGGATACAGAGTTGTTAAGGCAGTTTTGTGCAGCTTTAAGGGGGTTTGGGAGGGTTTGTGCAACAGTAAGCAGTGCTAATGTACGGTTAAACAAAATGGCACTTACACTGTTTAAGCTTTGCTTATCAGTGTGGAAATCTGCTTAGCATTTACATTTAAGCAATGCTGAAACCTGCTAAGTTTGGCACAGCCCTGGTAACCAGTGATCACATTCCAGTCTGATAAAATAGCAGGGTAATGAAATTTTTTATAAGTGTTTTTAATTCCATGTACATAACATGCTTCTGTGTGCTGTCATTACAGTAGCAAGGGACGTGATTCTATTGTCTGGGAGTATATATGGCTTGTAGAACACTCTTTTCCATTTGAATGTGTTACATACATGGGTAGTATCCCAGGTTATATGCAGTCACACTGGCATGTAGTGTATCATTACGTTATAACTGTTGACAGTGCTTTCCCAAGTAAAAGTTGATTGCAGATTGTAGTACTGGAACCAAACACCCCTGCTTGCAAAGATGGACTTTGAGTCCTCACTGTCATGTCCTTGGTGTGTGAGCTGTGCGTCATTAAGTATTTCCTACTGAATATTGATCTGACATGTGAATATTAACTATAGACTACTGTGTGTACAGGACATGTCACTTAGGGGTACTATCATGTAGTAATGGCATACCTATCAGTCTCAGACCTCTATCTGTCAACACAGTCATCCTAATGTATAACCACTTGGCTTACTGATGTCTGTCTGTCCTCTGTTCAGATGTGCAGATGTCAGGTATCCATCTTGTCTGCTTACAGGCAATCTATGCTTCAGTGACACTGACATGTCTGCCCAGCTGTGTTATGAATGCCACAGTTAGGAATCCCCACCCTGTACACACCACATGTCATGGATACCTCAACTACACTACCACAGTCAACAGAACATGCTTGGGTACAGGTCTCCAAGACAGACACTGACCATGTTATGTAGTACATGTTGCATACATGTCAACTGGAGCACCTCACTGGCCCTCTGCAAGAGGCAACCAGATGATTGGATGTTGCATTTAACTCTCACCCTGAGGATCACTCCCATGGCATCAGTTGATAGATAGCCTGCTGCTAAATGGCAGGTGGCATGATACAACTGTACCCGCATCCCCTACTCTTTCCATCTCTCTATGGACAGTATCCTGGTACCACCTATGAACACCTGCACCTATCGACCCCAGTACTGACAAATGTGTCAGTGTGCATTACTCAGAATAACAGTGTCTGTGTGTTTGTAAACCTGTAGTTGATAATACCCTGAGGCTCTTCACACACACTGCACCCCCCCATTGCCATAGTTAGATATGGCTGCTGCTGTAATGGACATTACATATACCTTGTTACACTCTATGGGCTACCTGGAGCCAGCATAACACTGTTGTACAAATTGGTAGATAGACATGGGTTACCCTCTGAGTTCTGGCAAGTCATGGGTTACCCTCTGAGTTCTGGCAAGTGTGTGTATGTGTGCAAGTGTGTATATTTGTAGGATACAGCATTCTGAGGCCACATTCTCCTAATACAATACACCTTGCCACACAGTATAAAGGATAATGATGTTGCTGACTGTAGGAGAACCCTGACAAAGCATCACCTTACTATCCCTGTGGCATGTGCAGTAGATGCATATCACTGTAGTAGCACTCTTGAGATAGACAATGGGTTGTATTGCAGTCCTGGTCAATATGTGTGATGGTGGGTATGTCAGAGTTTTATCATGGGTTTCAGTGAGTACAATATCCAATGTGGGGTGTGGGTGCTGGGTATACTGTCTTTACACCATGGTACCCCCAGCACATGTCCCAAGGTCCACTGTATGGGGTCCACTGTCACCATCAACCATACAGGTAACTGATTACACTATCCAGCTCAGTGATGCATGTGCTGTGTGCAACGTATCTGTAATGGAATGGACACACTGACAAGGTAGTTAGCACTGATAAACCCAGGTCTCTCAGATGTGTGTAAGACTATGTGTTATTCAATGGGTATATGATAGTATGTCACACTATGTATTGCTCATAAACAACCAGTACATCCCCATTACCATACTGTACAAGGCCTGCTGATGTTCTTCACTTAGCTTGTAACCTGGAACACACCTTATCCTAAAAGCTGTGTGGTGTGTGCAATTAAGGCCACACACATTAGTAGCATTATATACCTAGATAGGGATTCTAGTCCCAGTGTTGCCAAGTAACAGTGTGTGTGTATGAGAAGGGATCTACTTCAGTTTGCAGAATATACATGTCCCAAAAGGTCATTTGTCTGAGAACTGACTGGTAAATGCTGACATGCCACAGGTATCATCCTGTGAAAATTCATTCCATCACAGCTAGTAGTAGATGTGTAAATGCTCTCTTCCCCATTGTATAGCTATACAGCGATACTGGGGTTGGTTTATATAGCTAGGTGTGGATCTTGTGGACATAGCCACCATCATTGCGGTTATTGTTGAGTGTTTCCCCCCACTTAGTTGGCTGTAATACTGTACAGATCATGTTAACAGGTTAAGTAGCTGTCACTCACACTCTCTGCAGTTCTACACCACCCCACACCCTCCAAAGGGTAGGGCTGTGCCACCCACACCAGCACACCTATGTTTACCAAGTTGAGGATTGCACTACATTGGGGAAGGGGACATATACCTGCCAGTACCATTGTCAGTGACATTAAGCTAGCAGACTGATTATTTCCCAATGTGATGTTGTGCCTATTCTGTCTTGGTGGAATTACATAAGCTAAAATGAGTTCCTTGCAAAAGTACATGCATCCATGTGTACAGTATTCTCTGTGCATTGCATCAACACCAAAGCATGTGTGTGTGTGTGTGTGTGTGTGTGTGTGTGTGTGTGTGTGTGTGTGTGTGTGTGTGTGTGTGTGTGTGTGTGTTATACACAAACATGTGGTGTGTACCATCCAGTACACACTGCACCCCCCCATTGTTGTGCCTATTCTGTCTTGGTGGAATTACATAAGCTAAAATGAGTTCCTTGCAAAAGTACATGCATCCATGTGTACAGTATTCTCTGTGCATTGCATCAACACCAAAGCATGTGTGTGTGTGTGTGTGTGTGTGTGTGTGTGTGTGTGTGTGTGTGTGTGTGTGTGTGTGTGTGTGTGTGTGTTATACACAAACATGTGGTGTGTACCATCCAGTACACTTACCATTGTCCACTGTAGAAGGGCTGCTGACATTAGCCACCATGCACTCACCTGTATACACCCCTTAGACCTATCAGGCATGTGGCACATGCAGTAACTGTTATATATACCTGTGACTTGAGTTCAGCTGTACCCAGGATATGGCACAATCAAGGTGTCACCACAGTGCCATACCCCTTGTAGGAAACAACAGCAAACCAACATCCTGGTGACACATGGACACCTACAACACAAATGGAATATATTATGGAGACCACAATCACTCCACAATCACTAAGTGTTAATAACAGTTATAATGCATCATGGCTGGACAGCTACACATCCTGACATGTAAACATTAAACTTTAGTGCTGAAAACATGTTACACAGCATTACATTGGTACAACGTAGTACAGTCACCCTGTGCATCAGAACCATATTAGCCTGTCCCTGCATCGATGTTATAGATGACAGGGATGTGGTACAGGTATCATCATATGCACAAAGTGTGTTCTGGGTTTGCCAGAGACCTAAGTAGAGCCATTCATTTGACATCATGTGTGTGTTAGGGTTTTCATTATTAATTAGGCTGTTGCGATGTGGTGTGTGTAGGTATGGGGTTGCCCTAGCTGTGTTGGTGATGTGTGTGTGTATGCATGTACACAGTTCTGCCATTAGGTTGCCCTATACAGGGGTTTGTTGGACAGCTGCAGACCGTACCTGTCAGGGTGTGCAGTTCACTGTCTCCTGCCACAAACAAGAGAACTGTGCCTGCCAGGGGTTCCACGGGCACCACCAGGAACAAGCCACGATATGGAACTCTCCCCTGATGATGGCATATGTCCGCTGGATCCGGGTCCCTCTTGGGACTGGCCAGGGCCATGTGCATGTGGCCTGCTATGTTGTGGTGTGGACAGCACCCCCCTGCAGTGCTGGGGCTGCTACTGCTACTACAGGAGCGGCTCTGACTTCTTGCATGTCCACGTCGACCTCCAGCTGTTGGTGTTGCTGGCCTATGTCCATGTGGCCGTCGCACTACTTCCACCATATGCTCAAGCACAGACATTCCACGGTCAAGGATTCCCACCACCTTACCCAATCATCTATCCAGGACCTCTGCAAAATAATGGTGGGCACCTGCAAGATCACGGATGTTGTCAATAACAGCGGAATGAGTAGCCCTCTGCAGCCTCAGAACCTCTGTGGTATACTGTTCCATACATGCCTGTGCCTCCATGATGGCCTGAAACATGCATCTGGTAACACCAGATGTGGCATTTCTGCCAGGGGCATGATGACCAGCAGCCCTCCTATGACTACCCCTGTACATCTGCCTGTGTGGTACCTCACCAGGCATCCGGCTATGACTGCTATGTCCAGACACATGTGCCATAGACACCACACTGTTATGTCCCATGCCACCACCCACCAACTGTCCCTCATCTATGGCCACTGGTGATGGAGTATGTATAGGCAATGTGACTGTATGTGGGGATGGGGTGGATAACAGTGGGATGTCAAACGATGGCACAGCTTCAACCCCTGACAACCCTGCCTGTGCCTTAACACACCTATCATCATTGTCAGTGTTTGTATGGACACTAACATCAGTTTGCCTGCAGGAAGGACCCTGACCCACCTCATCACCTGTGAGGGGAAAACAAGAAACTCACTTTAAGACATGTATGTCATTGCTTAACTGTACACACACACATACACACACACATGCACACACGCACACACGCACACACGCACACACACACACACACACACACACACACACACACACACAGGTGAGGTTGCACAAAGATATTACACACAGACCTCTCATTACCCATCTGTCAACATGCATGACATATGGCACTCAACAGTATGCACTGCAGCTATAGTCAATCTCTGTTACCAACATTATACATCTCTGTGATGCATGGGTTGTGTTAGTAGGTGATGCCCCTTCCACTGGAACACACTGCACCCATGTACACAGTCCTGCTGTGCACCTCTCAGCACCTGTGCATGTACTGTGTGCCATACCTCACAGGTGTACACACCATTGCTGAATGTGTATATGTGTGTCAGTTATGTTTGCTCTGCTGCTCACAGGCTCTATGTGTTTGTCCGACACATACCTGGGATGATATGTGGACAGATGTCATCAGTGAATGCCTGATGTCTGATTTCCAGATCTCATCTTCAGCGGTGCATGTATGACCAATAAAATACAATTTCACTGACAACCTTTAAACCTTACTGTGGCTATGAGGAGTGTACACACCCTTATTGACATGGCACCCTCTTCCCTGATACGCCATGGGGCTCCAATACTGCATATGTTAACATTACATGAACCTGATATATGACATATGACCTGTGTAATCAAATGCAGTATCAAACAAATGTGTCAGTTGTGCAGATACTGATTGAGAAGCATACAATATGTGGATGCATAAGTGTGTACACCCTTAACATGATGGTTTGTTGCACTAACTATTAAGTGTACTACAGTAGTCACTATTCCTGGAAGGGGTATACTAGCATGAGCCATCTGCACTTGCTGGTATTTGGTCACTCTGCCCTACAAATGTCTCCCAACTCTGCAAGATTGCAAGGTCAACTCATGTGCACAGCCCTTGGAGGTCACACAGTGCCTTCATTATTGCTGTGGAGTCAGGGTTATGTCTGCCACAATTCATGACCTTGACTGTGTGCAGATATAGACATTCTTAGTGAGCTTTGGATGTCTGCTTCAGTTCACTGTTGTGTTTCAGGATGACACCCCTCCCCATCCTCAGCCTTTTGCAGATGCTTGACAACTATGGGTTACACATGAGTGTCATTTTGCAGTGTCCCAAATTCAGAACACCATGTGTACTGACCTAGTCCTTGCTAATGAATGTCAAACATACAGGTGTACACTGGCACCAGCAAGGTACAGATGGGGATGTTGGGCCTGAGGTGGGGTGAGGTGTTGCTTGTGCAGCACATGTATCTTAATTGATACTGTCTGTAGGTTTCGAACTTGGTCTTGGTACACCATTACACATCACAACATATGCCTTTTGAAGACTTTTGATGTTATGTATATGCTAACTGTAGAGAGCCCTGGCTGATGTTTCCTGTGGAACAACTGTCCCATCTGATTACCCTAACCCATGGGCCACACTTAAGTAGGGTCCAGATGATTGTCGACACAGGTACTGCACAGCCAGTACTTGCTAGACATTCCTGCAACTCCCTTAGTGTTGCTGCATGTTACTAGGTAGCCTACATGACCAGATTGCAACGTGTCATCATTTGTCATGGATAGCCATCTGTTTATTTTCTACATTAATGTGGTCCCATACATCCTCATCACATACATGACTGTCTGCACTGTTTGCCATGGTATATGCAATGGTGAGGTAAGGCTACATATCCCACGCCTGTGTGCTACTGGTTGGGTATGGGATCCATTCCATGGCTTGTAAGATGTGTGCAAGCCATGGCTGCCTCTGTCGCAGGTGAGTGGGCATATTTGATGGACAAACATCTTGGACAGCAGACCATTTCTGGTGTGACATTGAGGACCTGTACTTGCTGGAAGGTGCACATTCATGAAGATTGAATGCTGTCAGTACCTCAAATGCTGCTTCCACAATATGTTGTTTGGAGTGTATGCACACACATATGCTTCCAGTGTTTGTTAAGGTATGTATTGCCCATATTTGCTGTCCTAACATAGGATTCCATATTACACATTCATTGCTCATGTTAGGACCACATTACAGGTTGTAAGGGCTGTGGAATGCAGTACTGTGATATGCCGTTGTGTAGATCTGCAACAGTTGCCATTGTAATAGTGGTATATACACTGTTGTAGCACTGTATAAGGGTGATGTTTCAGACATGTTCCTACTGTAGGTCATTTATCCCACCATTATGTTAATCTCTGTGCACACATCCTGCAATGACAGGTTGTTAGTTATATTGAAGGACTCTTACATAACCTTCGGATATGCCACCATGGTGACCACTGTGATGCAGTGCAGTTAACATCAACAATAAGTGAACATGTACTGCATGCATTATGGGTAGGTGTGTTAAATGTGTGCATGACAAATACTATGGCCATAACATGGCCGGTGTATTGGCAAAACTGAACAAAGAAAACCATGCTCACCAGCTACAGGCTGCTGCCCCAGAGGTATACCAGAGGGACTTACATAGTTGTGAGAGATGTGATGTCAGTAGCCACACCTGTGGCATTGGTACAGGGTGGGAGCAGCATTACAGTACATCAACAGTACAAACCCACAATGCTACAGATTATGCACATCTGTTTATTACTACAACACAGCAACAGACTATATATATTTTATCTCACATGTGCATGATTAAACTCTACAGATGCAGATGGATAAGCAACAGTGGTCTACAGATGTTCCCTGGGGCCTTACCTGCATGTTCCTCATCCATTGTGTGGGTAGCACTCACCTCCACAGTACTATCCACAGGGTCTTGTCTTTGTGGGCGGGTGGTGTCCCAAGGCTGGCGAGGAGCTCCTCAGCATGTATCGGGGGGGCTGGATGGCATGACTCCCCCCTGTGGCTAGCTGGTCCCTCCTAACTGCAGCAGCCCGCTGACGGGCATGACGGAGTAGGTCAGTGCAATGATGATGGACTTGCTCATAACTGCGGTTATGCAGGCCGACATCGTTTATCCTGTGGACAAGCTCATTCCACAGGGTGGTCCTCTCCTGCAGATCATGGGCTGTATGGCCAAACAGGGTGTGGTAGTGCTGCACCAGGTGGTTTATAATAACCTCATTCTCCTGGGGGGAATGGACTGGCAAGCACTCTCTTGACATGGTACCTGAAAGACATAAAGAGGAAAAAAGGTCTGAGGACCTCATACTGCAAAGATATAATAGTCGTTAAT
>NC_056726.1:1210219818-1210267318 GCF_019279795.1 Protopterus annectens
AGGTACTTCTTGAATTAGCCTGTAGTTTTTGGCTAGGTATATTTTATATAAATACATACATGTTTTTAGATATGTTTTTAGATATGTTTTATGTCCTTTAGATATATATATGTTTATAGTAGGTGTTGTTGATTCTGCAATGTTTTTATGAAAAGACTTTGTGATTTTGTAGGCCTGTTGCAATGAATTATAGTGGTGGTGTCACTTTTAGTTAATATGTGATTTAATGACAGCAGGAAACACGCCTCCTAAGGTCATTGTCATTGGCTGATGAGCAGGATATCCTGTATTTAAACTTCCTGCTCTCAGTTTTTTACTGTTTGTCTGATGAAGCGGCAGTTACATGTCGTGAAAGCGCTTACAATAAACTGTGGATTTACTACTTGACCGAATGGTTTTTGAACATTACTCGATTGCAAGACTAGAACAACTTTGAACATTTGTTTCTTGGTACAGCACAATTGTTTTTTCGTTGTTTTAGTGCGTGGTTCTGTGAGTATTTGCACTACAATTTCATAAGACTATCGGCATTTGGCTTCCTTCTTAGGAATACGAGACATATTTTTGATAGTGCAAGATCTGCAGTACATTTTGGCTTCTTCCAACCTGGGTTTTTGGTTTACTTGCATTTACTTTTTGCTGGGATTTGGTCTTCAAGGAGGTTTCTGTTATATATATATACACACACACACACACACACACACACACACACACACACACACACACACACACACACACACACACACACACACACACACACTCCAGACGGTAGGTGCACGAAACAAGGCTCCCAGAATGCCAGAACTGTGCACGGGTGAAACCAAACACAAAGAAAAATAAACCCAGCACTAGTCTACATCCACATGTACGTGATAAAACTGTAGGACCACAGGGTCGATAAATATTCTGAATTTATTAAATCCACAATAACAGCATAAAATAGCAGCGTAAATTGCAGTATAAGCCTCACAACATCAAACAAGCAAACCGGTTTCACCTCATAGGCGTCATCAGTGCTCACCGGTTTCACCTCATAGGCGTCATCAGTGCTACATAATCCCAGAGGTCTATCCAACAAACCTTTATATACACATTTCATTAACATTTTTAAAGTGACACCATGTTAAAATAGAAACATACACTCCAAAAAGGGAAAAAAAAAAAAAAAATATATATATATATATATATATATATATATATATATATATATATATATATATGTTTTACTATTGTTTATCTGAACAGAAAAACATTTTCCATTCACAGAAATGAATAGTAATACCGAAAGTAAAAAAAAAAACTAACGTTGACAATGTCGAACCAAATGCTCGATGCATTTGGTTTGACATTCTTGTCGAAACCACCACGTGATAGCCATATAGGAGCTGATGTAAATCAAACTCCTATATGACAAATTACCATAGGAAATAAAATAACAAAATACCATAGGAAGCTGTTGATCAGCACTCACAATATTAAACACAATCCAGATGGTTGGTGCACGGAACAAGGCTCCCAGAATGCTGGAACTGTGCATGGGTGAAACCAAACACAATGAAACACAAACCCAGCACTAGGGGTGTTTTAAAAGGAAAAGAGTGCACTCTATATTGAGAAAACCTAGTGACAATGTTTTTGAAGGGGACTTTAGTACATCTGAATTTTCCGCTAATTTGACTGACACAGATGTCGAAATTTTGGACAGTGGAGATAATTTGTCACCTATGATGAAACGAAGTAGGGTCCCTTTAGACAAGGGGGAAAAAGACATAAACATTGGAGAGGTGGAACAAGATTTCAGGAATATGTTAGAGACATAAATATATCAGCGGTTGGTGCACACAATGAGAATAATCTGGTGGCAAATTTAACATCATACACCTTAACTAATGATGAAAGTGGTATACTTAATAAAGGCTTGAATTATGTACCTGCTTTTTTTGTGTCTTGTGTCAGCTGTGTCTGATATTAAGAACTTTAGTCGTTTATTGAATATAAAGTATTTTTTTAGTAATACTGATGAAAGTTTGCCTGTGTCTAGGTTCAAAATTAAGAAATCTACCTTTCAGCCTCCATACCATCCCACTGTAAAAATGTTTGAAGAGCATGTCTTACGTGATTTACATACTAATCAAAATGAGGTTTTTAGAAATTTCAGTATGAATTTGAATAAAGGGCAAAGAGTTGCCTTACAAAATTTATGTAATGATGATCGGGTGGTGGTGATTAAGGCTGATAAAGGAGGGGCTATTGTGCTTTGTGAGTCTTCGGAATATGATAAAGAAGTGATGAGACAACTGAATGATTCTATCTCTTACATGAGATTACCTTTTGACCCTGGATGGGACTTCAGATCTGTTGTAGATGCTTTTCTGGACAATGCCATAGAGAATGGGATGATTACTAGTGAATTATGCGAACAGTTGAAAGTGACAGATCCAGAATCATCAGCATTTTACATACAGCCCAAAATTCATACAACTATATTAAATCCGCCTGGAAGACAAATTGTTTTGAGCAGGGGGTCTTTGATTGAACCTTTGTCTAAATATCTAGAGGATAAGTTAAAACCTTTGTTACCATTAATCAGGGCTAGAATTAAGGATAGCACTGAGTTTTTGAAATTAATGAATGATATACAAGTTCCCTCATGTGCATATTTATGCACGTTGGATGGTCAATCGTTATATACTAGCATCCCACACAAGGGTGGTTTAGCTGCAGTTAAACACTGGACTGATTATTCTGGATCATTCAGTAGGACTCAAATTGAATTTATGCTTAGAATGTTAGGCTTGGTTTTGGAACATAATGCTTTATGTAAAAGACAGAGTGTTTTTTTTGAAAATCAAGGGTACTGCCATGGGTACGAACTTTGCACCCATATATGCAGATCTTTTTATGGGTTTTTTGAAGATAAATTGATTTATAATGATGCAAATGAGTGCAAACAATATATGCATATGTGGAGTAGGTACCTTGATGATTGTTGGTGCATATGGATGGAAACCATTGATAAATGGTATGAATTGTAAATGTGATGAAATTTCGATTTTTTGATTTTGATAAATTTGGTACATTTTGATAAATGTACTGAATTTATGCTTAGAATGTTAGGCTGAGTTTTGGAACATAATACCTTTATGTAAAAGACAGAGTGTTTTTTTTGAAAATCAAGGGTACTGCCATGGGTACGAACTTTGCACCCATATATGCAGATCTTTTTATGGGTTTTTTTAATATAAACTGATTTATAATGATGCAAATGAGTACAAACGATATATGAGTATGTGGCATAGGTACCTTGAGGATTGTTGGTGCATATGGGTGGGAACCATTGATAAATGGGTATGAATTTGTTGAGTATTTGAATAGAAATGAATTTGATATCAAATTCACAAGCAAGGTTCAGCAATTTAATATTGATTTTTTGGATGTAAATGTTACTAAGTTATTGGATGGAACTACAGCAACAAGTTTGTTTAGAAAACCTTTCTCCAAAAATTCAATATTGGAAGCGAGGAGTTGCCACCCTGCACATGTTATCAAAAACATTCCTAGGGGACAGTTTATTAAGTTAAGGTGGTTCTGTAGGAAACAGCAAGATTTTGAGAATGTGGCAAAAAAGATGGAAATGAGATTTTTTGCATAGGGGTTATGATAAAGAATCAATAACCAAAGCATACGAATTCAGTAATAATCCAGAGTGAAGCAAGTTGTTGGCAACTGACAAAGGTAAGGTAGATAAAATAGAAGAGAAATTGAGATTGATTACTACCTTTGGTACTAACACGTTCAAAATTAAACAAGTAATGGAGAAACATTGGCCCATTTTGAGAAATGATTAATTCTTTGACCAAATAGTAGAAGACCATTGTAATTTTGGTTATTAAAGGGGGAAAAACTTGGGTGAATATTTGAATAAACATAAAAAAGTTCATTTATGGGCATGGTAACACGACGTGAACCATTGAGGGGGTAGTACCTTCTGTGGTAATTGTATATATTGTAAGATAGTATCAAAGACAAAATCTTTTACATCAGTTAATACAGCTAGGGTATATGACATTAAGGTCCTGATCACTTGTAATAGTGATTGGGTAGTATATATGGTAGTATGCATGTGCGGCGCTTTCTATATTGGGCAAATATCCAGACCCTTTAAACAAAGGATGGCTCTATATTTGAGTGATGTTAACTGTAGGAGAACTCGTAGTGCGTTATATAAGCACCACTTGGAAGATATTGGAGCACATTTTATTTTTGACGGGATCGATAGGGTTTTAGTTGAAAATATAAGTGTGAGTAAGAAACATAGTTTTGGACAATAAAGAAAAAAACATGAATACATAGGTTAGGAGCACTCTACAAACCCGGTTTAAATGAAAATTTATAATGGTAAAAAATAGTAGAGAAATATATGGGTATATAAGCTTTTGTCCTTTGTGGAGAGTGTGTGCACACACACACACACATATATATATATATATATATATATATATATATATATATATATATATATATATATATATATATATATACATTTTTTTTTTCCTTTTTGGAAACTTTATGTATGTGTCTGTATATGTGTAGCCATACATGTATATGTATACACACACACACACACACACACACACACACACACATATATATATATATATATATATATATATATATATGTATATATATATGGTGCATTCAAAAACAGACAGGTGCCACATGTGGACACAACCTAGCATTGGGGGGGTATATATATTTACAGATTGGAGGTAAGCCTATTACAAGCCTATGGTGTTTGTGCATGATTCATTTCACATTAACATGACTGTCCTGCAGGTGGTAGGGTCTGAAACTCATGTGTCTATCATAACGTCATTACTTCCATCACAGCTATTTGCCACACTAATATACATGTCTTGAGGTACAGAACACACACTATGATGGTTTACATCTTGTCATTCAGTGCTGATCTGCACAGTTGACAGTTTTGGCCCACTGCCCACAGAGCCAGACATTATGTCCATAGCAGTTGTTCAGCAGGACAATATCACAACAACAACTCTTAATGGCACATATAAATCTTTTCACATCATCTATCCCATTATTACAGGCCAAGTACTATATTCAGTTATATGCGTATATGTTTCACATACCTGTTGTAGTATTGTCCTCTCTTCTAAGTACACTTTTATGTGTCCCCTGTGTTATATAAGTTTGGTTTAGTTTGTAGTTTTAGTTGTTTTAGTTATATTAATTTTTATTTTCCTCTTTCTTTCTCTCTCTCTCTCTCCACTACAGGGATTGAGCTGCTTTGAATAGGTTGCAGCATGGATTTTGTAGGTGATGCTCATGATCAGGTGATGGCCTCTGCACCAATCAGTGTTCACAACTTGCTAATTGCATGCAGCCAGCTGTGTAGTACTTCCAATTACCACTGTCATGGCAACCCACTACTATAAATTACTACATCATGTGGGCATTGTCCCTTTATCTATCCTGTATGGAAGACATCCTTCCTGTGTGTGGGCAGCAGTGTTACAGACAGCAGGTAGCAATACCTCTTACAACAGGACTTACAGATACAGGCCAACTACATATTTGTATAAGGTTCCAGACCTATGGACAGTGTGAGTATTGTTGTCATATGCATTGTATACCGCTAGTTTTCCAGGGTTTGTGTGTAAATGCTAGTTTAGCATGGAATGCAGTCTGTCTGCATAGCTCTTAACTGTGGGCCTATCCACATGATGTTCAGAGGATTGGCTGTTATGTTTTGTCTGTTCACCACACAGGTCTTGTCTCTGATATATCAGTGGCATTATGTCAGTTGAGTGCTATCAGTACATGGCTACATCTATTTGTGTTTCTGACTTCATATTCCTGAGTAAGGGTATGTTGCAACCAATCCTGTAACACCAGTAACTTTCACAGTGTATAACAGCAATATTTCAAATATGGCTCTGTGTTTCAGCCTCTGTCCTCCACCTATATACCAGGCGTTGTCCAGATGTCATGCAGTAAGAGGTTGATAGGTATGGTCTATCATTATTTAGTGCTGACATTCCTGCTATCATTCCAGTGATGTTGTGGACTCCCACACATATTGTGGGGTAGGGTCTATATATATGTGGGCTACAGCTGGACAAAATGTGTGTGAGCTTGTACAGTCCAGAGGTCAGTGTATGTAACACTGTTATATGCCCTTGTAAGTCATTCTATGAGGGAGGGGCATACACCATTTTTAACCTTGGCTGTTACAACATGTGAAGAATATCAGTAGTAAGACACATGAAGGTGTATGGCTGCATATTTTAATACATTTCACCATGGGAACTGTGGTGGGCTAGTGCTTACTGCCTTACAGACAGTTCTGTTTGTCAGTGTGTTAGTGATGTTTTAAGTTAAGCATTGTTATGTAACAGATACATTTTCATTGAGTACAGAGTGTAATTGGAGGCTGCTGAACTACATCTGCAATTAATTAGTGTTGATTGATTCTTATCTTCCAGGCCAGTGTTTCTTTACTGTTGTACTAATTGAAGGCCTTGGCCTGGACAGTAACATATGTTATGCTTTTAGAGAACTGTATCAACATTTTTGCTTGAGAGTTGCATTACTCAGTTATTATGTATTTCAAACACCTAACTGCAATAGGAAATGGCATATACAACTAAAATAGTACACAAATAAAAATGTATATGTATGCAAACATGTGTGCTGTGTCATCTGTGGGTATATGTTTCATGCAATAATTGTCTTTTGTATGAAAGAATCAAACACTGTCCATTTTAAAAGATGGAAACTATACGAATACTGGCTGTTCGACATACTGTGCACCCTCTAAATATATATCTTCTTATACATGTCTATAAGTAGTAATATATATATATATGTGTATGTATGTGTGTGTATAAATATATATATATATATATATATATATATGTGTATGTGTGTGTGTGTGTGTGTGTGTGTGTGTGTGTGTGTGTGTGTGTGTATCATTGGAATGTTAACTGCTTCCACATTGTACATTCCCTATGGCAGATAGACTGTTCTGCATATGTTATTGATATCATCCTGACATCATACAGTTGAGATGGATTACTGTTAACTTGTTGTGGCTATGTTGTCTAGGATCCTGGGTATGAGACTTGTAAGTGTTGGTTATTGTACTGCAAGGCAGATCTGTTCAGCTGTGGAGGAGGGGATGATATCAATAATTACAAGAGGTACTTATTTTGTGCCCCCCATTAACGGTGCCTTTGGTCATATATTTATTTGTTGTGTTCTGATTTATATATATATATATATATATATATATATATATATATATATATATATATATATATATGTGTGTGTGTGTATGTTTGTGTGTGTATATATATATATATATAGATATATAGATATATATACATACAGACATCTACATATATGAATACATTTCCCCTACTGTTGAATGACTGTGCTGGATGATATGTTTGAGAAAACATCAGAGTTATTTACATCTGAAATGGCTTAGTGGTAAATCACTTTGGTTAGAGTGTGCAGGATCCTGGGTTTGAGACTTGCAGAGGCTGCTTATTTTGCTGCTGGGCAGAGCAGGGGCTGATGGAGATAGAGTGATTAAGGCACTTTAAAGCAGTTGTAAGTGGGTTTGCGTGGGTTTGTGTGGAACTAAGCGATGCTTATGTGACTTTACTTTGCTTGCGCATGCTTACGGTCACTTAAACCCACGCTAATTTCAAATAAAGAAAAGAAAAAAAGGGAGATAGGAAAGTGGTGAAATTGGGACAAGCAGGGGGACAAACAAGAGGATAAACAGGACGGTTGTAGGAAGGGACCATAGCTCTGCATTTCTTTGGCAGCAACAGCTGCTTTCAATGTGGTCAATTTAGAATTTGGAGCCTCACACCCTATAGGGAAGTGTGTGGGCATCATACAATACAGATGATTGGAAGGGTTAGATTATGTGCTGGGCACATGTCTCTAGGCAAAATGCAGAGGTATGTATGGGACATGATTTGTTTTTGTGGGACAGATGTCCTTTTTTTTAAGGTGAGAGTGGGATGCAAAGGAAGGATTATTGGTAAGTGTGGTGAGGAAGGTTTGGTAGGAGAGGTTGCATTTGCAGACAGACAACACAGACAAGACAGGAGACAGGGGTGGTGTATGGCACATGGGGGTAAACACCTTGATGGGGGGTTGTTGGGAATCTGAGGCTCATGAGCCCCCCCAGATGGTAGTAGTGGCACTGATGCCCCACTCGATGGCAGTCACCACTACTCCTTCACAGCCCCAAAGGTGGCTGTGCTGGGGGCTGGGATGGAGGGGCCGCCTACCCCTCTACCTGCAACAGCCTGTCATTCAGCTCCATCTGGAGGACACTATGCACCATGCCACAGACCTCATCCCGGGTGGCAACATCCTCACTTTGCCTGCTTGCAGGGGGGCAAGCCCCATCCTCTGCAGCAGTTCCATCTGAGGGTGGTGCAGCACCAGCAGATGAGGAAGGTCTGGGTTGGGTTTCAGACATGCTGGGACTGAGTGCCTTGGACAGGTGGGGTGGGAGAAGCGGATCCACTGGGATCTGCCTTCCCATATGTGATATGGTGTGGAAATTAACAATGAATATTGGTTAGTTATGCACAACACATTACAACATTAGTCAAAATAGCATGCATGGATATTCCCATTTACCCAAAACAGTGCAATTATAACAGTGCCATAACAAACAGAACCCATGCATATATGGAATGGCATTCAGGGTTGCAACAGCATGCCAGTTAGTGGTATGTCAGGCAGGCAATAAGATGATTATTCAACAGGGAATATTAGTATGCACACAGTTTAAACAATGATACACCAAATGGAACTACATTCCCAACAGTAGAGGTTTGTTTAGGAACATACCCATGTTGGTTTCAATGTGATGGTTGGATCAGTTGAGTGGTGGGGGAAGGGAACAGATTCAATTGAGAAGTGCTATCAAGTATATTTGTCAGTACACTACTATTCACTACTCTACATTCTGACCACATTTACACTCTACCTGGGCCATGGGGCTGCAAGATTCACATATTAGTTGCAGGCCCTGGATTGTGTGTTGTGTCTTTCACATACATCTACTGTGACATTCTCTGTGTGTGTTGTGTCTTTCACATACATCTACTGTGACATTCTCTGTTTGCAGGTTTCTTGGCACCTGGGGAAACTATCCGTGACAATGTGACACTTGAGGGGTTGGTCTGGGCCACACCACAGAGTGTGGATGTCTAACTTGCATCTATTTGTAGGACTGGGGCTGATCAACACAGCAATTGTACACCTTTCATACTTATACACATCATACTAGTATTTCTGTTCAGATTTCTTTACCTGTGGGCCCTATATGGAAAATGTATGTGTTGCAGTACATTATGATTTCTATTGAGATTGCAGTTTAAAACTGTAGAACCAGACTGAGATGTTAGTGGCAGTCCCTGGATTTGAACTGTGCTGTGTGTGCAAAATTGAACTACAGGTCTAGTCCTTATTAGACTGAGCTACTGGGAAGGTGTTTTGTATTGCTTTTGACATTTCTTTTTGCGCAGAGTACTTTTATTATGAAATGTTACATTATTTGTTTCCCATTTTCAGTACATATTATGCATACACAGCAGACATTGGTGTCACTGTTTGTGAAACATGTGCACATTAGCTGGATTGCACATTTGACTGTTTTGCAACTACATATTGCAATTTAGATTCCTGAGTACACAGTGTAGGTATTAAGTCTGCACCTGTTAGCCTTATACATTTCTCAGTACAGTCACAGCTGCATACGGCTGAAATTGAAAGGTTAACACAAGACAATGCTGGCAGACAAACAAGTAAAAATGCATTCTGATGGGAATATGTACTGTTGCTTTTTTCCAGTTATTTGACATGCCCATTTTAAGTATGCAGACAAGCAGTGCTAAATCCGTTCACCTCAGTTAATGCATTCTGCAGGACATACGCATTTCAATTTATCAGGTACAAGTGAGATGACACACACCAGTGTTTGGGATCAACTTTATTAGTTTTGACATACATATCTATGTACAACTCAGAACTCCACACATACTATTCCTGCATGATCTGTACAAGGGAATGCTTTTCATTTCTAGCTGTTACAGTAACCCTGACATGGCAGGTTCACTCAGACACACTCATACATATTCTAATATTCCTCCTCTGCATATTGCACCTTGTTTGCTACTGATATCTGTATTACACAGCAGCTGGGAATACTCCATTGTAACACTGGCAGCCTGACACAGACATTTATTCCTGACTCGTACAGCACAATTATATATACAGGCAGTACTACCATTACTATTATTTTGATTTATTACTGCTAATAGTAGGGGGTATTCTGTACTCACCATACTGCTGATGCGGCTGGGCCAGTTGCTGGGCATGAGCCTGCACATTCTGGGACATCTCCGCAGCAGCTATATGGGGAGACATCACACATTAATCTCACCTGCACAGTCACAAGTTGAACTTTTTCCATACTTAGAATTCCATGAATAAAATGAAAACCAGGCCGTATAAAATCCAAGTTAATTCTGCTCTGTCTCCATCTCCATGTTATACAGCCCAGTTGTTGGGTGTAAAATAACGTATAAAATGTCCAATCACCCAAGACCCGCTTTGTACTGTGAGCCCTGGTACTGGCCCTGCAGCAGCCTGCCATCATGGTTTTTAACTAGGAGCCCAACCATGACCCTGGACTCCTGGATGCCCCAATGTTGTGCTCAGAAGTACACACCTTCTCCAATGCCAGACATTTTGGCCCTGCTGTGTGCAATCCCAAATGGTTATGGCTGTATTCCCACCTGTGTGGTTTAAATAGGGCAGTTTTCCTGCACTTTTTCTTGATTGGCCAGTTTTAATATGTTGCACTATGCTTAGCTCCACGCAAATCTGTATAGCAATGATTACACCAGCTAAGCAGAGCTGAAAGCAGGTAAGCAATGCTTACACTAGCAAAGCATTGCTTAAATCTATTTTTTTTCATTAACTTATAAAGTATTTTTTACATTTATATTTTACATATTCCCACCTCTACTGTGCTATATGTGAGCCATATGACTGACATCTATCATTCACATTCCTTAAAAGTTTATTATATAATTTGCAAGAAGGGGGATTTAAACTGAGCATGTTTTACCTGCTATACCATGGTAGTACCACTACGCTACAGCAGCTTGATGACGCTTTCTATCACAGTAGCACTTGTCTATCATTTTCAGGATTTCAACCAAGCTAACCATAGTGGCTCGGTGTGCAAACAAGCTGTGCAGAATTTAAACTTCGGATTTATTTCATGAAAAAAAATATTATTACATTTTTTTTTTTTATTCCTTTCCTCTTGCCCTACTGCTTCCATGCATGTAGGACAAGAGTGCATGCATTTGGGGGTGTGCACTTGAAGGCTGCTGCCTTCTAGGTGTTTGTGGTTTTTATTTTTTTTTGCAGTGTCCACGGACACTGAGATGTTAGCTATTTACTTTTTAGTGTCTGCGGTCACTCGTTTAATACATAATAGTAGAGTCAGGCTCTAATATTATATAGTTTGACACTCATCTGTGTCAGAAAGTGCCATACGGCACTTTCAGAGCAAAGGGGACATGTTTCAGGTGCAGGCACTGCTGACACACACCCCCTGCGCTCATTCCTGGTCCGTGTCAGTTTAGTTTAGATAGCAGCGTGCCTTCATGCATATGCAAGGCACCCCGATATTCTAAATGGACATGAATCACTCAATGCAGGAATAGCCTTATTCTTGCACAGAGCTTCATGAATCCAGGGGTTAGTGTTGCAGTCTCTGAATAGTAATGTTGTGTTAACCATTGTTGCCCACACTGTGCTACACAAAAAATATGTCTAGGAATGTCTGTATAAGACTGTTGTAAGTACAAGGTCTGACTGTACAAACAAGAGAGACTTAGAAATAAAACAGTGAGGCAACAGACCACAGTTGCAAAATAGCTCACTCTGATGAAACTCAAATTGGTTGCATTTTTAGCACATACAGTCACGGTTTGAATCCTGGTAGTGGTAGTAGTAAGCTGTATGCATAATCATACCTCTCAACTGTATATATTTTTGTACAATGTCCAGATAAATGGCTCATATTTTAGGCCTGTTCCTCTGTCTCCCTGGCAAATCACTGGGATGATCCCAGAACTATAGTCACTAAATCATGACATACATTTGATTTTCAGACCTCATATCCTTCAGAAAATGTATATTAAACAAATCATGTTACTCTAGCAACTCTCCAAGTTTATAAGAGCAATATTCAAAATATGTCCCTATTTGTACCCCCATGTTGTCAAGCTCAGTCATTGTCCACGCTGGTGTGAATGACCTGAGACGTACCTCCCTGGACTACAAGAAAAGAGACATAGAGGAGCTCTCTGAGCATGTAGCCCAGGCCGGTATGACCCTGACCTTGAGTAGCATCTTACCCTGACCAAGAATGATGCCACAATATGAAGACAAGATGATCAATTTCAACAATTGGCTTAAGTATTGGTGTCATTCAAGGGGTATCCAATGCCTGTCAGCCTGGGATGACATGCTCGACAAGCCACGATGCTTCACTAGGGACGGCTTGCACCTGTCACCCTTGGGCTTTCGGATATTGGCAAAGGCTCTTGCTACCCCCATAGTGCCTTTTTTAGGCAAGGCTCAAAAGACAAACCCGCCTCCATAGGTATCACAAGGGATAAGAAACTAAGAGTAATGCTACTCAATGCCAGAAGTCAAAACCTCAAGATGCGCGCACTCGAAACTCTCCTTAGCATGGAGAACATCGATATCTGTGCAGTAACAGAAACCTGGTTCAAGGCTCCGGAGATCACCCCAGCACTACCAGATTATACTTCATACCATGCTTTTCGGCCCCAAAACTTGGACCGTACCACAAAAGGAGGGGGAGTATCAATATTCGTCAAAGATACCCACACCTCCAGGTTGGTGGCACAGCACGAAGCATCAGAGACTATCCATGTGCAACTAATAGTGGGTAAAACTGCCTTCCAGTTTATAGCCTGCTACAGACCACCCTCCCAAACCCAGGAACCCCACTCGGCCTTCTTGAGAACACTGGAAAATATGAAGGTCTCTCCAAACACCATTATATTGGGTGACTTCAACTACCCAAACATAGACTGGGAGCATTACTCTAGCTCCAACACCCTAGCCCAAAGGTTCCTAGAATTTATAAACTCAAATGCTATGGAACAACTTGTTACCACTCCCACAAGAGGGGAAAACATACTGGACCTGATCATCACCAACATGGGGACTCTATGCTCCAGACCAGAAGTGTATCCCTCACTGGTAAGATCAGACCATAAACTAATCTCACTGGATATTCACATCCTGACTCCACCCCCTTCCCTGAAAACCACAGTGAAAAACTTCTCTAAAGCAAATTTCACACTCCTCAAAACCAAGGTGGAATCCTTCAAAGCCCCCGGGCCTATGGAAAACACGGCATAGACCGCAGAATCCTTTATAAATGCATTCTATGAACACCTTCAGGAATGCATGGATCATGCAATCCCAAATAAAACCAAGACCCAATCCTCCAAAGGCAGACGTCCTGTCTGGTGGACCCCAGCCATAAACAAACTATACAATAGAAGGAGGAAGCTACTACATGATAGAGCAAAATCCCAAAAAGGGAAGGCATCTCTGATCAGTATTAGCAAAAAACTACGGGCAATCATAAAATCGTTTAAGGCCAGCTTCGAGAGAAAAATTGCACAGGACACTAAGGATAATCACAAGGCTTTCTTTAGTTATGTTAGGAACCTGGGTGGAATTCCCAGATATGCTCAGAATTAGTCCAAAATGACAAAAAATACACCGAACCCACAGACATTGCCAACATCCTAGCTGACAGGTTCAGCGCAAACTTCTCCCCCCACTCCCCACCAAAAGGGCAAATATTTATCCCAGCAGAGTGCTGCCCCCCTGACATCTCAGATGCTCAGGTAAGAGCTGCCCTCTCCAAAGCAAAAAACACAGCATCAATGGGACCAGACGGTGTCCTGGGCTGCGTCCTACATGAACTCCAAGAAGAGCTAAACCCAAACATAAAACTACTGTTCATTCTTAGCCTTACTACAGGATATGTACCCAAAGAGTGGCGTACAGCAACAGTGGTCCCTCTCCACAAAGGTGGTGCCTCAACGGATCCTGGAAACTATCGCCCCATAAGCCTGACTAGCTTAGTCTGCAAAGCTATGGAAAGGATCATCATGGACCTCATAAATAAAGATATTGGGGACCTACAGACACTGGATCCTACCCAGTTCGGCTCTGTTAAGGGCAGATCCTGCCTCTTAAACCAAGGCCATTGACGAGGGGAAGGTGGTCCACACAGCCTACCTGGACCTCGCAAAAGCCTTCGATACAATACCCCACTCGGGCATTATAGATAAGCTCACCAGCTTAAATATAAACCCCTATGTCACTAGATGGGTTGCAAACTGGCTCAAGGACAGAACCCACATGGTTAGAATTGCTGGAGCCATGTCAGACTCCAAACCAGTTACAAGTGGTGTCCCACAAGGCTCAGTCCTGGGACCTCTCTTGTTCGGTATATATTTCTCGGAGGTACAGGCCAACACGGAAGGACTGTGGCTGACTAAGTTCGCAGATGACTGCAAACTGGGTGCCATAATCGACTCTCTAGCCGACACAAGCATCCTCCAAATGGGCCTCATAGAAATAGACAACTGGTGCCAGAGCCATGGCCTCAAGCTAAACGCCAAAAAGTGTATAGTCATCCCCTTTGGCAAAAACAAAGTGCCCACAAATTACCACATAGGTGGTAATCCATTAAGTACAGAAGAAGTAATTAGGGACCTGGGGACCCACGTTGATAGCAATCTCTCATTTGACAACCACGTGGCCAAAGTTATTAGAAAAACATTTTATATAGCTCACCTAATCATGAAGGGATTCACATCTAGATCAGGGGAGGTCATCGTGCCTCTTTACTCATCCCTCATCAGGCCCATAATTGAGTACAATGCCCCTTTCAGGATGTACCTTACCAGACACCTGCAGCAACTGGAAAGACCCCAAAAGTACCTTACCAAGAGGATCATAGGGCTCAAACAGATGCCATATGCTGCCCGGTTAAAGAAACTCCAGCTCTGCTCAGTGGCATACCGCCTGCTCAGAGGCGATCTGTGCCTGACGTATAAAGCCATGTCCAACCTGGAATTAATGGACATGCTGCACATCAGAAAATCCAAATCCTATTGAGCTACGCGCTCGAAAGACTTGAACCTCAGCACTGAAATAAATAGGACATGCTGGAGGGACAGATTCATAACCCAGAGGCTCCCTTCACTCTGGAATAAAATCCCAGTCCAGGTTAGGCAGAGTCCCTCATTGACTCTCTTCAAGAGGAATCTTGATGAGTGGATGGGAGATCGTAGGTTTACCCCGGGTATCACTTCTGTGTCACTGTTAGACAGAGGCACAGTATACTAACCTCGAAAAAGGGCACAGCAAAATTAATTTAAAATGGGTGGCGAAAGCCAAACACACTCTGGCTTGGCTTATAAATGCCCTAGGGCAGATAGCCCAGTATGAACCTATGAACGTATTTGTATACATTTCTATATTTCTCTCTGTCTCTCTCTCTCTCTCTCTCTGTATATATATATATATATATATATATATATATATATATATATATATATATATATATATGAATGTATGTGTATACATATACATATATATATATATATATATATATATATATATATATATATATATTTGTGTATGTATATATAACATAATCCCATGACATGTGCACCATAACTCTCAACCTGTTAGTGCACCATAACTCTCAACCTGTTAGTGCAAGGGAACGTGATGTATGTATTGCAGTTATAAATGTAGAATGTTGCTACAGTGACAGGGGTTGTGTCAACATACATGTTGTGAAGGAAAGCTCTTCTGAAACTGACATGTATGCCATCAGTTCTGATAGACATCATAAAATAGTGAAGTACCACACAAATCACAGTAATGGTCCTATGGAATACAGAAACTATGAGCAATAAACATGGACAGTCTAAAAAAATCTGGTCAGTCAGGTGGTATACACAGAATGCCTTAGTGCAAGAAATTTGGAACAAGCCTGACAAAGGGGATGTTTAGAGCCATATATCACAAATACTGGACTAGATAACCTCACACAGTTGATGCATTCACACCCTCCTGTCTGTCCTAACACATATTAACCGGAGGAGCAGAGATCCCAAGCCACATACTTCACACTAGTTAGTGACATACATCTTTACACCAGCCCACTGCTTTGTCAGAAATACACAACATGTATGGTGGCCAGGCAACAGTACATCTGACAAATATCTGGGCATAATATCACAGTAGGTAAATACACTGCGCTGCTAGGCATGTCACCAAGCACTGTCTACACTACAGGCAGACTGCCACAAGACTAACCTAATTTACCTATGGGGGAATACACGTAATTGCAAATATAGCAAGCACTACAGGCATGTAACAGCATGGGGTAAAAGACACCAGTGTGAAAGTGCATACCCACAACCAATCTCAACACAGTCACAGTCACATTATGGTAAGCCTAAGTAATAGTACAGTCGATGGCCTGTGTGAACAAAAGTCATCATGATATTCGCCACTCACACACTAACCCTATATATACTGGCCCAATTCACAGTGTAGTCGGATGCCTGACTGTGGTATGGGACATGTCTCAGTCTGGCCCTATAAACATATAGACTGATAGGGTATCAGAAACTGGTGCAGCATGCACTGTCAGAACAGGACCAAGAACACTGACATCTACCCCAGTCTATACACAGGCCAAATAACATGATCACAATACACTGCTACATAATACAGACATTCTGTCAACAATCACCATAAGTACACAGACCTAACTACTGTACAGACTATCACAGAATATCCAGGTTTTGTCCACAACTATTAGGCCTCCTATACATTACATGTCTGGCAGTCTGATATATCACTGGCTTGAAATAGGTTCACAGGTAGGTACTAGGCTATTGGCCCCCTTTTGCCACCCAAGATAATTATTTTCCTGTGCCTCTGTCAAGCAGGACCACAGAAGTGTCCCTGGGGTGAATTTCCTATTACCCATCTAATCGATAAGATTTTTCTTCAAGAGTGCTAATGAGGAGCTCTGTTTGACATAGATAGGTTGTCTGTTCCAGAGTATGGGAAGTCTCTGGGACAGGAATCTATCCCTCCATCATGTTCTGTTTATTGTGGGGACAAGGTTTAGGTCCCTAGAGCATGTAGCTTGGAGGGATTGGGATTTTTTTTAAGTGGAGCATGTTTAACTGCTCTGGGTTTGACATAGCTTTGTATGTTAGGCAGAGATCGCCTCTGAGTAGGTGATATGCGACAGAGTAAAGCTGGAGTTTTTTGAGACGGTCTGCATAAGGCATCTGTTTGAGGCCAGTAATTCTCTTTGTGAGGTATTTTTGCAGTCTTTCCAGTTGTTGCAGATGTCTTGTGAGGTACATACCAAAAGGGGCGTTGTACTCTATAATGACTCTAATGAATGATGAGTAGAGGGGAACAATGACCTCTTTTTTTCTGGATGAGAAACCTTTTGTGATGAGGTGTGCCACATAGAAGGATTTCTTGACCACTGTGGCGATGTGATTATCAAAGGAGAGACTACTGTCCACCTGTGTCCCAAGGTGTCTTATCACACTTTCAGTGTTAAGTAGACTACTGCCTATGTGGTAGTTCATGGGTACAGAGTTTTTACCAAAGGGGATGACAATGCACTTTTTGGCATTGAGCTTGAGACCATGGCTTTGACAACAGGCATCTGTCTCAGTGAGGGCATTTTGTAGGATGTCCACATCATTAGGAGTTTTGATTATGGCTCCTAGTTTGCAGTCATCTGTGAATTTAGTTAGCCAAAGACCTTCTGTGTTAGCCTGTACTTCAGAGAAGTAGATATCAAACAGGAGAAGACCCAGGACTGAACCCTGTGGTACTCCACTTGTCATTGGTCTGAAGTGTGATTTGGAGTCTGCTACTTTTACAGTGTGGGTTCTGTCAGTAAGCCATTTGGCAACCCATCTTGTGACATAGGGATTTATACCTAGTTTAGTGAGTTTATCTATAATTCCAGAGTGGAGTATGGTGTTGAACGCCTTGGCAAGATCTAGATAGGCTATGTAAACCACCTTACCCTTATCTATGGCTTTGGTGACAACTTCAAAGAAGTCTATCAGGTTTAGGAGACATGATCTGCCTTTTACAAACCCAAACTGCTTGGGGTCCAGAGTTTGGAGATCTCCAATGTCTTTGTTTATGAGTTCCATGATGATACATTCCATGGTATTGCAGACCAGGCTCGTCAGGCTAATGGGGTGGTAGTTCCCGGGGTCTGTTGTGGACCCCCCTTTGTGGAGTGGGATAACTGTCACAGTGTGCCATTCAATGGGCACAAGGCCTGAGGTGAGGCTATGATTGAACATGGTACTTAGGTGGGGTGCCAGTTCATTCTGTAGTTCATGTAGAAGGCAGCCTAGGATGTTGTCAGGTCCCATGGATGCTGTGTTCTTGGCTTTGGAGAGTGTGTTTTTTACTTGTGCAGCTGTGATTACAGGAACTTTGCATTCTTCTGGTATAAAGATGGGCCCTTTAGGGGATGAGAGGGGGTAAAGTTAGCATTGAACCTATCTGCCAGAATGTTGGCAATATCAGTTGGTTCTGTATATTTAGTGTCATTGTGCTGTAACTCAGAGCAGATCTGAGTGTTGCCATTGAGATTCTTGACAAAGCTATAGAATGCTTTGTGGTTGTCTTTAGAATCAGTGGCAATTTTGCTTTCATAACTAGCTTTGGAGGATTTTTATGAGGGATCTCAGCTTCTTACTGAGGCTGACCAGGGAGTTCCTCCAATCATGGGATTTTACTCTTTTTGCAACAGTTTCTTTCTTCTGTTGTAGAGTTTGTTTATGGCAGAAGACCACCAGATTGGCTTCCTTTTGTTGGAGGATAGCATCTTGGTTCTGTTAAGGATATTATGATCCATGCACTCGTGTAAGTGCTTATAAAGTGCATTTGTGTAGGATTCAGCAGTCGTACCTCTATTGTCCATCTGCATGGGTATCGTGAAGTTTGCCAATTCTGTCTTAAGAAACGTGAATTTGGCTTTGGAGAAATTTTTTATGGTTGTTTTCCTAATGGGGGGTTGGAGCGGGATGTGGCTGTCTAGGTTGATTAGCTTGTAGTCGGACCTGACCAACGAGGAGCTGACCTCTGGTGTGGAACATCGGTCACCCATGTTGATGATGACCAGGTCTAGGATATTGCTGCCCCTGGTGGGGGTGTGGATAAGTTGATCCAAGGCGTTGGAATTGATGATTTCCAGAAAACGTTGAGCAAAAGAGTTGGTACATGAGTAGCTTTCCCAGTTAATAGTAGGGTAGTTGAAATCACCCATTATTAGAATGTTGGGTTGTAGAGTATCAAGAAAAGAGGAGTGGGAATCCTGGGGCATGGTGGGGGGTCTGTAGCAAGCTACAATCTGAATTGCGGTTTGGCCCAGAGTTAGTTGAACTTGGATAATCTCGGATGCATTATGTTGAGCAACTAGCTTGGAGGTGTGGATATCCTTAATGAATATGGACACGCCTCCACCTTTAGTGTTTCGGTCCAGGTTTGGTGGCCGAAAGGTGTGGTGTGAATTATAGCCTGGTAATGCAGGGGTGCTCTCTGGAGCTTTGAACCAGGTCTCTGTCATTGCACAGATGTCAATGTTCTCCATTTTAAGGAGTGCCTTGAGTGAGTGCATTTTGAGGTTTAAACTTCTAGCATTGAGTAGCATTACCCTCAGATTTTGCTTGCTTGTACCTGTTACGGTTGTGAATTTGTCATTTGAACCTTGCCTAAAAAAGGCACTATAGATGTGGCAAGAGCCTTTGCCAGTATCCGGAATCCCAAGGGTGACATCAGGAATTATATCATTAAATAATGGTATACTGTACATATCCACCTCTTACTGCATGACATATGAACAAAGTTTGACAGACTTGGGGGACAGAGGCACAAACACAGGGCCAATATTGACATATTGCTGTAATAAACTGCGAACATTGCTGGTGTAACAGGGTTTGTTGTGACATATCTCTTCTGAGGGATATGAAGTCAGTAACACACATGGATGTTACCATTTCCTGAGTACAATAACCAGAGTATGCTACTGCATTTATGAAGACAGAAAATGTGTGAGCAACAAACGAAATCTCAGGCTCCAAACTCTGGCCAGTCTGCAGATAGCCCTACAGGTGAGAGTTTTCTCAACCACATAACACTGTCATGCCAGACTTTAAATCATGCAGAACAGCCATATACACACAAACCCTGTTAAACCAACATTACTTCAAATGTAGAACAGCAATACTTACATTCTGTCCCCATGTCTGTAACATCCCCTTCTGTATTTTGGCCTGTCTCCACAGTGTTTGTTGTCAGAGGTATTTCCAACTATCCTCTGTGATGCTGTTTGTCACACACCCACATGAAGTCCTGCTCACAGTAAGGGAGAAGGGCCAACACCCACTTGCACTGCTTACTTATGGGGTGTGTTTCCATGTAATTAGCTATAGGAATGATACCAATGATGTTCCACATGCAATTAGCAATTTTAGGATTCCAATTCATGCACAGGCCATCAGCTATTCATTAGCATTACCTACCAAATCAAGCTGCTACCTATGCAAAACAGATGCATTATTCCACACATACCAGAGAGGGGGTGGGAGAAAGAGACAGAGGGAAAGGAAGACAGAAAGAGAGAAAGAGCCAAGCGTGTTTGTGTATGATGTGTGGGTAGAGAGAGGTCTCTGGGTATTATAATTGTTGCCTATATATAAATATATGTCTGTGTATTGTCTACAACAACCTCTATGGTATTTGACAACTGTTGGCCTTGTAATGTGACATCGGGACATATGGGTCCTCAATATGAAAATGTAGCAACCCCCCCATAATGGGTCCTGTTATTCACATAATCACACCAACACCCACCCAGGATACTAATGACCCACACCCACTTGCCAGTGTTGAGTTTCAAACCCCTACCTGGCTACGTATGGGTACTATAGTATTACGTTGTTATCACAAGCACCACGGCAGTTATATGTTGGAAAACTGTCCAAAGGCATCTTTGAAGGTGAGTGACATCAGCTGCAGTGCTCAAGGAAGGGATGAAGGAAGTGCAGTAAGTGTGAATGACCACAAAAGCAGATATCAACAAAGACTCACACACATTTTCACAGTTGCCAGGACTAGGATTATTACTCCTACCTAGCTAGGTTGCTACACTATTGTCAAAAAAATATGTATTAGTAATATGCTTAGTGCATTTAAAGCTTGAAAAGGGTTAACACATTTATTCTATTTTACACTGCATAAATCTGTACAAATTGCAGAAGCTTTCTGACCTTGTATTGTCATGAAATATGCGCAGCTAAAATCTTTGCTTATGCCTTGGAAATTTACTGAGATGCAGATGATTTCTGCTTGTGTCAGGAAAATAATGAATAGAACAATACCACTTGTATAAATGTTATGAAACTTAGACAAGGAGTTCCGCTTGTGCTGTGAGAAAATACACAGCTGCAGAAGCTATAGATAATTAGAACAAAGACTGCTTGAAAATATGAACTGCAATCAGCATTTGCTTGTGTCTGAGCTAGAAAAGTACCTAGAAATGTAACACATGCATTAGAACTATACAATAGAAGCTTGTAACGGGCTAGTCCCCACCAAGGCCAGGTTGTTTTTCTCAAAAGTTTCTCACAAATCTAGTCATGTCAGCAGAAAATCTGAGTAACATCTGCTGTAGAACAATACTGAAAGTTGTGTTTGATTACGTCAGCTATAGAAGGCCATGTCTTGTAAAACAGTATAAGAATAGCATACTTCCTGTTAGTAGTTAGGCAAACTCCTGTATTTGCATGTTTTTTGTCTCCTTGGTGCAAGTTATTAAATGTGCCTTAACTGAACCTTACGTGTATTGGTCTTTGAAGTTTTTTCCTTTGACAGATTGGTCCTTCGGACCGGAAATCCTCACTTTGCCTCGGATCAGATAGGCCAGGTGACTTGAAACCGTACAGGGAAGAAACCACATTGGTTCTTCTTATCTGAAAAGCCCTCTGAATGAATTGTCGTACAAAAGAGGCCAGCCACTTTCTAATCTGTGACCAAAGGACAGGTTTACATGAACCAGGTGATCAATCACGAAGGCTCAGGTAAGGTGAATCTACCTTTTTTTTCGGTTTTAGATCAGGGACTAGATTTGCATTGTTTTTGTCAGGACTATATTTTTATAAGTCAGGGACAAAAAAGATCGCTGTCTTGTCATAGATCAAGGAAACAGAGCAGGTAGGCAGTCATTCTGAAGAGACTATAACAAAATCTGTGGTACCATGTTAAAAATAAGGAGTTATGTAATGATTAAAAGGGTAGAACAAAATGGGTAATAATTGCAGAAAAAAAACCAAAATCCACCGTTAACCGAAGACGCGAAATACATGCAGTCACAGCGTGCTGATAATATTAAATACTATTCAAAATGGGTTAATAAGTAAGAATTTGATGGTAAATTAGAAAAATCCTCGCTTATCAAACTTGTCAAACAGCTTAAAACTGATTCTAAAGGTCGGGTAAAAAAGCAACGTCAATTAGGAATTCCTCAGGCACACAGGTGGATTGAGGAAGTAAACCGTAGGGAACAAAAGAATAATAATTCAAAAGCAATGTTTTTAGATAAGGAGGACAATAACTTAGTAATAGCATCAGCCCCTCTGCCTCCCTTACCAGAATATGAAGCAAGTGAACAAGTTAGTCCACCCCTGCGATATCCTGCTGTCACTGTAAATAGAGATACTACAAAAGCGAAACCGTTTATTAGAGATCCCATCGAGACCAGGTCTCGAACACGGGCAGGTAATTCAAAAAGGGACATTGAGCTATATCAAATGGGTAGGAATTCACGATCTATGAGTGAAGAAGAAATATGCCCGCTTATAGAAGTGGCTAATCCTCAGGCAGGGCAAGAAGGTCAGGAACCAACTATTCTAGTGTATAGAGCTTGGACTCCGGAAGACATCCGGGAAGCCACTGAGGGAATTCCCCATCCAAAAGTTAATTTTAGAAAGTTCTTAGAAGATTTGCAAGGAATGAGGCTAAGTTGTAATTTAAACAGAGAAGAGGTAGAAAAAGTAGTCAGACAAATTGTGGGACCAGATTGGCACATGATTAGTGGCGACTGGAATCCCCGTGACGCTGCGCTCAGGTCCCTCCCACATAGCAGCGCAGAACTAGACAATAGAGTGAAAGGTCTTACAGACTGCATCTCTGAGAAATGGAAGCCTAGGGCAGACTGGACTTGCATTAATCAATGCATCCAACAAGAAGGCAAAACTGTTTACAGATATTATGCCAGACTGTTAGAATGTTTTAATAACCATAGTGGAATGCAGGTTCCTGAAGCTCAGACACACGATTCCCAATATGAGCAGCAGCTAAAGAATGCATTTTTGAAAGGCAGCATTGCACCCGTAAGCAGTTTTATTACAAAGCACATGGTAGATCATCGTGCAAGCAGATTACAGTCATTACTTGAATATGCTAGGCATGCTGAAAGGCATTTTAATAGTGAAAAGAAAAAGAAAGCCCAAGTATTTTCTGTAGAAGATGGAGTAGAAGTTTATGTTATACAGTCCGGGAAAAAGGGCAAAAGAAATGTCCAAGGAAACAAACAATCTGATCAGCGATCAGAGGACTTTGAAGGGCGAAAGAAAAGGGGTGAATGTTTTAAATGCGGTAAAAAGGGACACTTGGCAAGGGGATTGCAAGAAAAACAAGAAGGCAACCACGGAAGATAAGGAGGGTGAAGACTGACTATATGATAGTCAGGAATCACTAGAAGGGGATAGCAGAGATATGACAAATGAGAATGTGATAGAGGGAGTAGAGGATGTGACAGAAGAAATAGAGGAAGTGCAGAAAGTTACGGATAGTGAAGAAAATTAAATATTGGATTTAGCTTTATTGAGCTTGGAGCTCTATTTAGCAGACACGAAACCAGAAGTTACACTCCTGGTAGAAGGGAGGGAAGTCAAATTCTTGTGTGACTCAGGGGCATCATGGACCCTGATACATCCCTCCAAACTGCCAGAGAATTCAGAGTCATCTGATTACATACTAGTGAAAGCAGCTAATGGACAGCTGTATCAGGAGCCCCTCTCCCGTAATATTGCAATAACTGATCCTGTTTCAGGATTGACCCAGAAAAGTAAAACTGTTGTTTCTGCAAAATGCCCAGTAAATCTCTTGGGCAGAGACCTTATGCAGCTATTTAGCATAGCAGTAGTTCCGACTATACAGGGTATGGAAGCACAGCGACAAATTGATACCTTTGCAGTGCAATCGGAGGGTGAAATGTTTTATTGGTACAGCCAGGACTTGGTTACGACTGGTCCAGGGGCAGTAACCAAAGAGTTGATGAATGTAGCCATCAGCAAGTTCCCCTCCCTTGACACTGATAAACAACATTTGTTGTACTGTACTCTGTATTATTGTAACACACCAGGACCTGATAAGGAATATGAGCAAGAATTGTTTAGAAATCGTGCAAACAGATTGATATTAATTAATCTGTACTGGGACATGGAAGGGAACAGTGTAGCCAGCTGTTCATTGCCCCAGGAGTTCTTTGCACTCTATAAATCTAATCGATTACCACATGTTAGCTTAACTAAGGACAAGAATGCGAAATGGGTAGACTTAGGAGAAAAAGTCACGAGATGGGAAAAACAGACAGAGTTAGAACTGTCAGAACAAGGAATACAAAGGCAGAAGTTGAATTGGATAACTCAGACCCACCCAGCTGTACACTTACAGTCTAGCAAGGACAGCTGATTAGCACTCCTATTAAAGGAGGAAGAGAATGCCTTACAGAATATACCAGAAACCCTTTTGTCAACAGGAAAGTCAGATGTAGGACTTATTCGTACAGCAGGGCCAGTTACTATTACGCCAAAGTCAGCATTTAGACCACAGAAAAGACAGTATCCCATAAGAAAAGATGCAGAGGTAGGAATCAAACCTATTATAGCAGCTTTACTTAAGGAAGGGGTGCCAGTGGAATCTCCTGATTCACCATGTAACATGCCCTTATTTCCTGTTAAGAAAGCAAATGGAGAATGGCGGATGGTCCAAGATTTACAAGCCATAAATGATGCAGTAATACCAAGGGCACCTACGGTGCCAGACCCAGACACCCTGTTGAATGATTTAAAACCTCAACAGAAATATTTTTCTGTGGTAGATATCAGCAATGCGTTCTTCTCGATACCGATACACCCTGACAGCCAGTATTGGTTTGCATTCACATTTCAGGGGAAAAGGTATACATATACGACTACCACAGGGATATTGTGAAAGTCCACAATATTCTCACAAGAAATGGCAAGCAACTTGGCGGATTTACCCACCGAGGTAGTCAGATTTTACTTTATGTTGATGATATCCTGCTGGCGGCCCCCACCCAGCAAGATTGTAAAGAAGATACCATAGCGCTGTTACAATTTTTAGCCACTGAAGGACATAAAGTAAACAAAAATAAACTGCAGCTTTGGAAAAAACAAGTTAAATACCTAGGATATGTAATATCCAAGGAGGGTAGGACATTAGATGAGGACAGAAAAATAGCGATTTTACAAGCACCAAAACTCACTACCAAGAAGGAAATTATGTCCTTCCTGGGTACGACTAATTTTTGTTGGAACTGGATTCCAAACTATGCCTTGGAATCTGCACCGCTGACTAACCTGATTTATGAAAAGCCTATGGCAGCACAGGATTTGTTACAATGGACACCAGAAGCAGAATCTGCTTTCTGCAAACTGAAACAGTTAATAGCGTCCTCATTAGTTTTGGGATTACCAAACTATCAAAAATGTTTTTTCCAAACTGTAGATTGTAAGCAAGGTTATATGACATCAGTGTTAACACAGCAGCATGGGGACAAGCAATACCCTATTGCTTATTATTCATCACAACTGGACCCAGTGGCATGGTCTTTACCTCACTGTGTACAAGCAGTAGTTGCAGCTGCAATGGCAGTACAGGCTCCGGCCTCAGTAGTTTTGTTCCACCCTCTCACATTGAGAGTGCCTCATGCAGTCGCGATTATTTTACTTTAAGAGAAGGTAGCATATCTTTCCCCTGCTAGGCATCTTTCCTGTATGACTATATTGTTGAGCCAACCTCATATGACAATTGAATGATGTACGACTTTGAACCCTTCTACCTTGCTCCCAACCCCTGCAGATGGCACACCACACAGCTGCCTGCAGGTGATTGAGCAAAAGACACTGACTAGAAAAGATCTCACAGATGTCCCCTTGGATGATGCCAAGGTGACATACTACGTGGATGGCTCGTGCAAAAGGGGTCCTGCAGGACAGAACCTAGTAGGATATGCAGTAGTTTCTGATACTGACATTATAGAAGCAAAATCTTTACCACACAATTTATCTGCACAGGCAGCAGAATTGATTGCCTTAACACGGGCATGTACCTTAGCAAAGGGTAAATGTGTAAACATTTTTACTGACAGCCAGTACACTTTCTCTACTGTACGTGTCTTTGCACAACAGTGGAAAAATCGAGGAATGATAACATCTACTGGCAAACCAATCAATCATGCACAGTTTATTTTAGATCTTTTAGAATCTATTCAGTTACCTCAGAAAGTAGCTATTTGTAAATGCACAGCTCATACCAAGCAACAGGATAGGATTTCAAAAGGTAATGCGAGAGCTGATACAGCTGCAAAGCAGGCAGCTTCAGAAGTATTTCTTTTGAATGAGGAATTACAACCCTCTGAGATTTTAGATGTAGAAATGTTAAAGACAATGCAAACACTTACTACTACATCAGCAGGAGTGGAAACATGGGCAATGGGGGGTGCAGTGTGTGTGAATGGGCCATCAATCTTTCCTCTGGAAACACACACACACACACACACACACACACACACACACACACACACACACACACACACACACACACACACACACACACACACACACACACACACATAGTCACACACAACTTTACATTTGACAGGACTGAGTATACAAATGCTACATGAATACTGTTTTTTACTATTGTGTTACACAGTTATCACTAGCTCCACAAACACTATAGGGCTGAGGGCTACCATAAGGAATGTCTACAGTGACTGACATTTGCACATCATGCAATATTGGCTAATTGGAAGTGTAGTGGGTGGGACAGGCTTAATAATGAAATTTTATATGTCACTGCCTGTCTCTCTCTTCCCCACATCTCTGTGTGCGTATGTTTGACATATTATAGTGTGTTGGCCTTGGATATGTGTGAATATTCCTATCCAATGTGTGTGTGAAGCATAAATGGTGTACAAATTGGTGTGTGTGCACAGACATCTGCAAATGACAGATGTGTATAGTCCACTGTGTGGGATCATGCCCAGTATGACCTTCTGTACTGAGTGTGTGAATCCATTCCAGGTAGGGTTGTACTCCAGTTCAGGGTTTGGTGTTCTCAACCTACAGATAGCAACCTGTTTCTGTAGGATATCTGTAGACAAGTTGACAATATGGAGTCACAATGGGCAACAGATAGGGGGGGTACTATAACTATTGCTGTCTGTGCCGCTTATGTTACATGGTTGGTGTTAGCAGAGATATTCAAGACATGTGTACTGCTTTACACTGTGATGTATTATGTCACCGACTACTGACAGATATAAATTATTTGCTCACAGTTATTTACTAGGAAATACAAGATGAATGAAGCTGAGTCCAGTATTGTGGTCTGCAGCCTACACATTCTTGCACACTCCTGCCATTCTGGAGGGGTAGTTACAGACACTTGCTGATGGGTCTGTGTAAATGGTCCAGCACATTGGTAGTATGGTGGCTGAAGAGCCCCTTGTTGTACATATATCAACTTAACAGAATGGCCATATCCTGTTGTGGCCATACCTCTCAGCTGTACAGATTCTCCCAGGTTACCCAGAGGCAGGGCTCGTATATCTGATCAGTTCCCCTTCACACTGTGGTTTACAAGCAGGTTTGTAGCCACCCATTACTGGGTTTGCAGGAAGGGGTAGTATGCGCACACATCAGAGTTTCAGACTTCACGCACTCCATGACATCCATGCATCTACACCCCCCAATCTGTTATTCTATCCTCGTGCTAACATTATGCAAGCGATATCTGAGAAGTATCCCTATAGTTGGCCCTTCATCCCAGCAGTATTTATGGAATGGCACCCAGTTCATGCAGTAGGACATGGGGGGTATGCTACTGGGATTTGTCAATATGGCCTTGCATTTGTGTTCTGTTGAATGTGTTAGTTTGTTATTTGGGACCCCATGAGATGCCATACATTGGCACTATGGGTGAGGCACAGGCTTTTGACAGAGGACTGTAGGATTCACCTGGGGTGACAGGATAAGTGTTTGAGGTTTTAATGGCAATAGTTCTTGTACATATTGACCCATTGGTCCAGATGCATGCAGGGTGCTGCTCACAGCTAGGGACATACCTGCATAAGACACCTCTTCAGCATGCTGCATTCTGTGGGTATTCCCATGCAGAAGTGAGGTCATACTGTACTCATTCCCAACAGCAAGGATATGACGTGTGATAAACCTGTGGCTGATGGTGGGGTGAGCTGAGTGCATGTGTGATATGGAAGCTACTTGCAGCTGACTCACAGATATACCTGGGATATTACCCTTATGGTGCCATGTGCAAGGACATAGGCAGTTTCATTACGTCATAACTGTGGCTTTTGGGGTCTGCCAGTGACTGGCCAGACTACACCAATATTCCATACTACACAGACAACTAATGTGCTTTTAACCTGTATGTACAATTCCAAAGTTGTGTGCAGTTGACAGTTACATTATATGCACTCTGTCTAGGGTACTTCCACTTGTGTACCGTGTGTATGTATGGGCCCACATTCATGGCATGTCCATCTTTCAGACAGTGACAGATATTGACATCTGGACAGTGAGTATGGATGACTGTTGACATGGGTATTGCTGATAAGCATTGTGGTTGGCACTGCAGTTGTTGGAACATGGCCCTGTCATACTGCCCATAGGCTACCGAGACACAACCCTCCATACCTACATGCTGACCACTTCCACACAATATTGAACACACGACAATCTAATACATGGACCCCTGCATATTGTACACATGCAAAAATCTATCCTGTAGATTGGACCAGCTAGAGTAATCTGTGCTCCACTGTTATTACACCTCACACTTACCTGTTACTGCATTTCTACATGGGATTGGGGAGGGGGCACCTGACAACTTAAAACATTTGCTATGACTGTACTGGTATTTCAGGTACTCTGTTGGCTTCCATTTCATTTTGTATTCTGACCTATCTTGCAGACTGAAGGCATATCAGTAGTGTACAGATCTTAGGTTTTATAGACCTACATTTCAGTTTCAGACTTCTTACCCTTCAGAACTAACATACAACTGCCAGACCTGTTGTAGTCTGTCTGTGTAGGTCTGGAGGGGGGCTGTTAACCATTGCCATCAATAGTAGGCTTTAGCCTAGCCTTTCTTTATGGTCATCTACACCTGTCCTGCTGGTTGAGGCTGGTGGTGGGTATATGAACCGCACTGGCAGGCATGTGTGTGTGTCCTACAGACACACATTTAGGCCACAACATGTACTGCAGTGGGATTTGTCACCTTATCTAGTACTGCCTAGTATGCTGACAGCAGTATTTGTTATGGATTTCATGCTACCCATATAGGTGTCCACTATCTGCTGCCATCCCATTCAGACACATGATTCCCTTGCATGTTCACATCCATACCATAGATACAACTATCAGAACATACTACTCCATTCAGCAATTGATAGGAAGACTGACTTACCTTTTGTCTGTGCCAGTAATGAGGATGGTGCTGGAGGGCTATGTCAGATGCACATAGTACACTCCCTATACATGGTAAACCACAGGTAGTGTCATGTTTGGCATCCCATTTACTGTATGTGTGAGTCAGAGAGAAGTGTCATTCCCTGGGTCCCTACTGTGTCAGTGTATGTGCTATGCGTTGTCTCTTTGCCAAGGCCTGGGCATACTGGGCATGCCTCCTTCTGCCTACATGTGCAGGCTCAGGTAGTTCCTCCTCCAATTCACTCTGTGCTTCTGATAGCCTTGGCAATGGTGGGGGGTTGTGTGGCCTTGCCCCATGCTGTTCCTGTTGCAGCTGTTTCCACAGGATCATATTGTGTAGCATGGCACATACTATGAACATTTGTGTAAATGTAGCTGGAGAGTACTGCAAGGCTCCACTGCATATGTCCAGGCAGCAGAACCGTGACTTGAGCATTTATTATGATTCTGGTTTGTGCGTGTGCCTCATTATGGAGTTCTTGTTCGGGTGTGTATGCATTTCTGAGGGGTTTCATCAACCACGGCTCCAGTGCATAAACAGCATCCCCCACTAGGTGGCCATATGGGATGTCCCCACTGGCAAAAATGACTGATACAGCTGTGTCATATGCCAGATGTGGGAGTCTTGATAGCTTCCAGGACTGCCAGCACACACATTCAAGATAATGCCCTGGGCATCGCACATGACCTGGCAGTTGATGGAGGGGAAGCCCTAGCGGTTTATGTAGACCCTACCCCACTCTTCAGGTGGTGCATTGATGTGTATGTGTATGCAGTCTATAGCACCCACTACCTCAGGGTATTCTGCTATTTGGTGGAAGAGATGCATATTGCTGGTCAACGCCTCACGGGTGTTGAGGAAATATATGTACTCACCGGCATGTGCTGACATGGCATCCAGGAACTGGTGGAGTACCCTGGATGCTGATGCCTGTGAGAACCCCATGATATCCCCAGTTGGCCTTTGGAAAGTACCTGTGGCTAGTATTCTTAAGCCTACACATACCTTGGTATCCACTGGGATGGGTTCCCCTCTGTTGGTTCTGTGTGTGAGGTATGGCCGATGCAGCTCAACAATTTGCTGTAGAATGTCCCTGTCCACCCTATAGAGCTCCACTATCTCAAGCTCATATTACCCCTGGTAGGTTACTCTGGGTCTGTACACTCTTCTCCTTCTCCTCACTGTGTGTTGGTCATCAGCATTCTCATCCTCACCACCCTCAGTCTCTTGCACATACTGATATATGAGAGCGACAGCAGCCCCTAACATTTTGTTAGTTTTGTCAGGTAAAATATCCCCATCTGTGTACACTGCTGGTGTAGAGTTTGTGGGAAAAACCAGACTGGAAGGTGTTTGCATAGTTTATAGTAGTGTACTGGGCAGCTGCATGTGTATTTGGCTGACTCTGATGCATTCCACCTGACAGCTATGCTAGTTCTCCTTGATTGCCTTCCTACTGCTGTTTTCCCTTCCTATTGGCTTCCTGTTTAAGCCCAGAGGCACGCCGCACATAGCCAGTGCTCAGATGTGAGCAGAGCTGCTATTTCCTGTTTTTTTTTTTTTTTTTTTAAATCCGGTGCGCGGTGCACACACCCTTTTAGGCTATGTACACAGTGCTGTGGAACATCTGACATACCCCCTTCCTTAGCTGTGCCTAGCTAAGGGCAAACACAAGCCACAGAGCTCCATTGAGCTTACAGCAAGCATGACACACCCTCTTATGAAGTCATTCAGCTCTTAGACTTGCACTGCTGTATTGCTGCACTTACACGGTTGGGTGCAAACTAATACTGAGAGGAAATCTGTGATTCAGTATCAATCCCCTCATTTGCATAAAACAGAATGCTAATTCATAGTTACCACACTCACACTCAGCCTTCCCCCTTAGCAACCACTACTCCCTGGTATTGTTGTCTTATGCATGCCATTGACTATCATGGCAAAATGCTGATTTGGGTTTAAAAGCTTATTTCCAACTTTTTTGCGCACTGATGCCCTACGCTTAAAAGGCTGAAATCGGCCAAAAAAAATAAAAGTTATTTTTTATATTTTTGCAACTGTTTATCATGCCAATGCCCATATATTGAGCCATTGGCATGCCTACTCCATTTAATACATGCTTTCTTTGGAGCAGTCATGCCTCCGTTTTGTAATTTGCAGAAATGTATTCAGTTAGTAACCAAATACATTTCTGCAGGTTACACTATTCCTGCAGAGATGCCTGCCTGCTTCCTGGATCACTAATTCAACTCATTTGCATGTTTTTCACCTGGAAATGGGGTAATTAGCATATAGCAGTGGTGTCCGTGCAGGAATAGTGTAGGAGTGCTTGTACACATCCTGGGAGCTTGTTCCTGGATCGCTTGTCGGCCATATTGCGTGCAGCAGCTCTTGCACTATTCCTGCACACCGTACCGAGCTTGCTGAATCCTGGGGGAAGTCTGGTGCAACTTGAGACAAGCTGAATGTTCAGTGTTTAATGCAAGCTTCAAGGACTACAGATAAGGATCCAGATGCGAGGAGAGAACTGTTACATAATTCTCCTTGAAACAAGAACACAAAGGAGCTTATTAACAGACTGCATGACATTAAGTGTGAGGGTATCCAAAGGCAGTTTTCACACAGACCAGAAAAGACTACCTAAATATCAAAGTAATGACTTTGAAAGTTCCCAAAAGACTGCTTTCATAAGAATGTATATATGTGAGATGTAATCTGAATTTTGGGAGATCTGTTGTTAGAGCTGTTTCATGGAGAACATTATTTATCCTGTATTGAAAAGAAACCTGAAGACATTAAACCCTGCAAGCTAAACAGTATTGTATGTCTCGTCTGTTAATAGTTATTGTGCACAGTTTAAAAGGTTATGTGCAGTCATTACACTTTAGTTTTCTGCAAGGCACGCAGCATTCAGCACAGACATCTGCATTTCACCTGCATTTACACTGTCATTCTGCACATCTAAACATCTACAATTAATTTATCAGGATGTACCTTTACAGACTTTTCATTGCTGGAGGGGTTGTCCATCTTTACTACTATACTAAAACAGATTTGGAGACAACGCATTATTCTTTACTGGTACAAACAGCTCATAACTTTCTTCCATTGTAACTTAGAAGAAATACAACTTGGTTAATAAATTTTCAAGGTAAAACCATTTCTTCTTTTTGAAACAAAGAGTAAAATGTGGATACTTAAGAGAGAAACAAATCTACTAGCTGGTCTACAAACTTTCTTTTTAGAATTTTCTTTCTTGCTTGAGCTACATTTTCTCAGTGCTACTCTAGTATTTCTCTGGAAACTTCACATTGTAGCCCTTTTATTACTATATATCACGTCATTTCCTTTAACTGCAACTTAACAGTAGCTCTCCCCTAATGCCCCCTTTCTTGGAACTGTTCTTTCAATCCTAATTCCTCTTACCCCACCCCCATTCTGAAACTCATCTCCTATGCTTTATCATTGTTTTCAAGTATAAAGGACTCTGTCTCACATTCAGTGATCTCAGTTTGTATGTTTCTGGCATCTAAAGTTTTGATTTTAATTCTCTTGGCAGTAGTGCAGCTATCTTTATATCTCATCCTGGCTTTATTTATTTACTTGCTTACTTATTTGTCATTTCTTTAACTGTTTGTTAATCAGGTAGGTGAACTGTTCAAAGTTTCGCAGGTTAATTGATTTTTACTAAGCCAGCAACCGTTCAGAGACTCGTTAGTGGGAGTCCTAAAAATAGTGAGACTGACTGACAGAGAACTCTGATTTACATATACTATATCCAAGATTGCTGTGTCTCAAAATATTCCCTTTTCCTGTTCTCCTGTATTTTTTACAATAGGGAGGCATATTAAGTCAGTGGTCTGTCAACAATTGCAGGAAGAGTCAACAATGCCCTGATAGAAGAATCATTAAAGGTGAGCTAATAGTTCAGAAGATGATGAATGAATGAAGAAGCCTATCCTGTGTCCATCCTCATTAACAGATCAATAACAGAATGCAAAATACCCCACTCTTGGAAAATATCTCACATTATACCTTTACACAAAGGAGGCCAATCCCATGAACTCACAAACTATCGTCCCATAGTAATTCTATCTCCCCTATCAAAAATATTAGAGAGAATAGTCCATTCCCAGCTTATGCACTACCTCCTAAAGCACAACCTGCTATCCTCATCCCAGCATGGATTTAGACCCTCCCATGCTATGTCTCAAAATATTTCCTTTTGCTGTTCTCCTGTATTTTTTACAATAGGGAGGCATATTAAGTCAGTGGTTTGTCAACAATTGCAGGAAGAGTCAACAATGCCCTGACAGAAGAATCATTAAACGTGAGCTAATAGTTCAGAAGATGATGAATGAATGAAGAAGCGATAGCCCATCCTGTGTCCATCCTCATTAACAGATCAATAACAGAATGCAAAATACCCCACTCTTGGAAAATATCTCACATTATACCTTTACACAAAGGAGGCCAATCCTGTGAGCTCACAAACTATAGACCCATAGCAATTCTATCTCCCCTATCAAAAATATTAGAGAGAATAGTCCATTCCCAGCTTATGCACTACCTCCTAAAACACAACCTGCTATCCTCATCCCAGCATGGTTTTAGACCCTTCCATAGCACGACCACAGCATTGCTTGCATTTTCAGACACTGTCAATACCCACAGAAATAACGGTCTACCAGTATCCTCCATATTCTTAGACTTATCCAAGGCCTTTGATATGGTCAACCATAGTATGCTCCTAAATACTCTCGCTACCCTTAACATAAGCTCCACTACCATATCCTGGTTTGGGAACTACTCATCTAACTGTCAACAGGCAGTCCTATGGCAGAACCAACTGTCCCCCTTACTTCCAGTAACTATAGGTGTCCCACAAGGGTCCATCCTCGGTCCACTACTATTTTCAATATTTACTAACCAAATTGCATCATCTTCACTCTCTGCTTCTATAGTGCAATATGCTGATGACACCACTCTTATAGGTGCTGCATCCACCCTGAACAATCTAAAAACCATAACCCAAAAAAACTTTACCTTAGCTGAAGAATGTTTTCCTAATTTCAAGCTTATACTCAATCCCCCCCCAAAAAAACAAACTCATTCTCTTCTACCCTGGTAGATCTCCTCCCACAGACAATAGTTTTGTCATAACATCTAAAGATAACACCCTTATCACCCCATCATCTCACACTAAACTCCTAGGAATTGAAATTGACAACAATCTGAAATTTGACATCCATATCGCCAAAACAATCAAAAAGGTCAGCAAAAAGATGGGACTCCTTTATAGGAATCACCAGTTCATGACCAAGCACACCAAAGCCACCATGGCTAGAACCCATCTGCTATCCATCCTCCTATATGCCTCCCCTATCTTAACTAACGTACGCCAAACAGAACTATCCAAGATGGAATCTTGCTACAACAAGATTGCCAAATTTGCTACCAAGGCCACCCATAGGTCCTATCATTGCCTAGCCCTTAAACACCTCAATTGGCTCGAATTTCCACAGCTGCTCCAACTCAACCAACTAACATTTGCACATAAGCTCTACTACCATCCTGACAAAAGCCCTGCCCTGAAAAAACAAATTTCCCCCTATAACCCCTCCAGAAACTTAAGATCTGCACACCGGAATCACATAAATATCATCAAACACACAAATGAAGCAGGTAAATCTCTCTTTGCCTGCTCCATTGCCAGATGCTGGAATACTCTCCCAGATCACCTAACTTCAACATCCTCTACTAACCAGTTCAAAAAACTTCTCAAAACACACTATTTAAAAAATGGCTATGCCCATGTCACCCCCCAGGCTAAGTTATACTAATCTAAATAAAGTCAGCTGTGTTAATATATTATACTGTTTGCTGAGTATGCTCAAGCTACTATAGCAAGCTACTCCATGCTTTCATCCTGTGAATAAGTTTTTCGCTGTATTATACTCAACTATTATTGAACCTTATTGAATTTTCAACTACTGTATTGTATTGTACTGTATTGTAGTGTATTGTACTGTATTGTGTTATATTTGGAGCTTTTCTACCCGGGTCTCCACTGAAAATGGACCTTTGTCCAGTCTGTCCTTCCTGGTAAAAAATGTAAAATAAAATAAAAAAATAAAAATAAAATGACAGAAAGTAGCAAAGCTCTGGAAAGGTCAGTTGGTGCCCAGGACAATGTCCTTTTTGGTGCCCTGCAGAATGCTCTCAGTCATTACCTCGCCCAGATTTAAGTTGAAGACCAAATCCTCTTAAAGATGAGGTCCTTAAAATGCTGTCTCAGAGTTGAGGACCAACAAAATATCTCTTTCAAAGAAAAAAAAAAAAGATAAGGGCTCATACTAGGCTAACTGCTAAGTCAGTTATTCCATGTGGGAATCGAACCCTGGACCTTGTGGCTGGAAAAGAACCACATTAACCATTATGCTAACTGGCCAAATGACACAGTAAAAGAGCTATTGCATGTAGAAAAAAAATACAGTAGCTCCATGCTGCAGTACAGTTACAGACTCATTTATGTTAAAGATGTGAAAAACATGTTTTCAAGATAATCAAACAGCTAAGTGCAAATGCATTTGCTAAAATGTAGCAAAGTGCAGTACTAGGTTCTTGCTACATTTCTGAACACACAAACACTCATACTTCTCAACTGTCCAGATTTTCGTAGAATGTCCAGATTTCTGGCTTATATTTTTGGTCTGTTCCTCATAAAATTTGTGATTTTCTGGCAAATCACTGGGATGATCTGAGGATTAAAGTCACTAAATAATGGCCTACATTTGAGTTTCAGACTTCCTTCAGAAAATGATTGTTAAAACAAACCCCATTACTCTAGCAGCTTTCTAAGTTTATAAGATCACTACTTAAAACATGTCCTTATTTTTGGGCCTTTGTCCCTCCATTTTGTCACTTAAGCAGTTGTTATCACCTTTATTGCCTGCATGGACCAAATATAACCTTTTCTACAACACAAACCTTGATCCAAGAGCTTGCATCTGGGGCCGCTGTCCCCTATGTCCCACTCTTTGTATGGCTTTAGGAAGTATAGTTACTTTAGGTAATACAGAAAGAATATTTTCAGCTTGCATTATGCTAATGGGAAGGGAAATAGGGAGAAGTTGGAAAATGAGAGAGACGGGGAGGACTGATAGGTTTAGTCTGACATAGAATTTTGAATCAGTCTCCTAGAATTCATTTATGTCACCTATCACAAGACACTTTTCAGTCATAGCTTGCATCTAGTGTCAAGGACAAATGTAATGTAAAATATTAAACCATCACACAGTAGGATGTAATGAATAGTTTTACATCACAAAACAAGCTGCTAACATAATTTGCCTGATTATATATACAAACCAGGCATAACAATATTAGTACATCTGAAAACAAAGTTTTTACGATATTTGCAGTATTTGTGTATTAGTCAGCAAACAATGCATAGAGGTATCATATTTGGACAACTATTTGTAGAAACAGACAAATGTGATTAATATATTATTAGTCTGTCATGACTGATGAGTACATATTAATCATATTGAAGGTGGTATTTGCACATAAACCAACCAAAAGCATAAACCAAGGTGCAAAAAGCAAAGTAAGGAATCCAGTTACCATCCAAGACCAACTGTATTAAAATCCACTTTATTTGGACAAAATCCACATGCAGTTTAAAACATAAACGCGTTGAAATTTAACCACAGCTGCTTTCTTACATAGACTTCCTCAGATAAAATGCCATACAATCAAATCACTTATTTATATAGTAATATTTAAATTGTAAATCAATCAACCAATAATTCATTTAACCATTTAAAAGTTTAAAAACACACGCCAATTTATATGTTTAGTGAATGGAGGAGAACCATCTTGATAGTACAATAAATGTTTTTCTTGCCATTATAATCTAACTACCCAATTAAAATTAAAAAAGATGTTTCCTTGAAACCTTGAATGTTAAAACCATTAATAATAAATATTAAATAATAAAAGAAGTATTATATATATATATATATATATATATATATATATATATATATATATATATATATATATATATATATATATTAAACATAAAACATCAGTTAAAAGTTCAGTTGAAAGACATTTCCATTATACATAAGGTTTTAGGACAGCATCCATTGCCATCTAGTGGCCAGTTTTAAAAATTACTTCAAAGTTTAGCTGCTCTTAATTTTAGCAATGGCTTAATGGATACAAAATCATTCAGACCTGGTGTATAGTCTGCCTGTAATGTCACTTGCCACCACAATTCCCTATATTCTATGGTATCTTCCCATGGACCACCTCTAATATTGTGTTTAACATTTTCTAACACCAAAAAACCAAAAGTAGCACTTTTACATTGCTTGGTATGTTTGAATAATGCATTAGTTTCTTTGCCAATTGATATTTCATAGATGTGTTCATAAATCCTCTTTTTCAACTTCCTTTCGGATTTACAAAAAGAGGTACATATTTTGCAAATGGCCAGATAAATAATACCTTTAGTTTCACAATTAAAATATTCTCCACTGGTTATCCATCTGCTTCTACTCTCTAAGAAATATTTTTCCACACCAAGGATATATTTACATTGTCTGCACTGACCACACTTGTAGGTGCCCACTTTTACTTTGTTTTTGGTGCTCCCTCCTTTTTTATCTTCCAAAATGTTCTTAATACTTTTGGAATTTTTGTAGATAATCTTTTGGGGTATGTCTTTAAGATTTTCTAAATCAGTAATTGAAACAAATCTTTCCCATTCTTTTAAAAAAAAATCTGCTTTACAAATTTGTTTACCCCATTATATTCTAAAATTAGGGCCTGCTCATATTTTTTGCTTTGCTGAACTTGTTTTTCCAAAGCTACATTTTCCCTATTGCTCTTAATAGGTTTAAACTTGTTTGGTCTTCCATTGACTACTTCTTCTCTTACCCCCACTATAAAATCAGGTGGATACCCCCTCTCCAAAAACATTTTTTGAAGTAGCTCACATTCATTGTAAAAATCATTTTCTGCACTAGTCATTCTACTTCCCCTCACAAATTGTCCTTTGACAATATTCTTCTTACAATGTGGTGGGTGGGAACTGTCATAGTGCAGGTAGGAATTACAAAAAGTAGTTTTTCTGTATATTTTACTCTCAATTTTTGTCCCTTTTTTATATATTTCTATATCCAAATACAAAAGTTTATTTTCAGAAATATTATAGGTAAACTTCAAAAATTTTGTTGTATTATTTAAGTAAGACATGAATTTATCAAATCTTTCTATACCTGCGGTCCAAAAAATAACTATATCATCCAAAAACCTACGGTATAAATTCCAACAATCCTTAAAATCCGAATTAAATATATATTTTTCCTCCCATTTCATAAGGACCAGGTTGGCGCAGGTGGGAGCACAGGCTGCTCCCATCGCTACCCCCCTGTATTTGTTTGTAAAACTCTCCATTAAAGAAGATATAATTATTCTTTAAAATTAGGTCCATTAGCCATAGACATGTTAATTTCTCATTTTGTGACAGTGTAATGTCTTCATATACTATATCTTCCAACATTTCTAGTCCTTCTTTGTAGGGAATAGATGAAAATAGATCAACAATGTCTATGGTTATGAACATTAGATTATCTTGTACAAATCGTCCGTTATTTCCCTTAATAAATCCCAGGAGTCTCTTAGTATTGTATTTTTGTTAACCCAAAGTTTTTTAAGTTTATGATCCACATATTTAGCCAAACTATGCGTTTTGGACCCCTCTGCTGCCACAATCGGTCTAAGAGGTGGGTCCCATTCACATTTGTGAATTTTGGGTATTCCAAAAATAGCTGGTACTCTGGGTTTCTCTACCTTCAAAAAATGAAATGTATTGTTGTCTATTAATCCTTCATGTAATATTTCTTTTAAACTTAGATCTATTTTATTGTAAGCAATGTTGATCTCATTTATTGAAACCCTAGAATATTTCAAATCATCACATAATATAGTATACATTTTACTTTCATATAAAATGTTCTCCATTAAAACCACTCCCCCACCCTTATCAGGTTTCATCACCCTTAGATTTTTATCCCCTTTCAATTGCATCAAAATTTCTTTCTCATCCTTGTTAAGGTTTCCCTTAAAAAACATATTATTTTGTTTTTTTCTTATTTCTGTTTCTAGAACTTTTTCTAGGTTTCTCAATTGGGGATGTAATGGGGGATTGAACACACTTTTTCGTTTTAGATCATTAATGGGTGGGTCTTGGTTTTTAGGTAATATAATATTTAAATTAACTTTTCTTAAAAACATCTTAATGTCCAGCAGACTCCTGGTGACATCACCTTTATAATGGGGAATATATTTAAAACCTTTTGAAAGCAAGGAAAAAAAAATATTTATTTAATATTGTACTACTAAAATTGTATATGGTGAAATTATTGTATATGTTCTTAATTCCATCAGCCAAAATCTGACTATGGGGAGGGTGGGCTGGAGGGTGTTCATTTAATACCTCCCCCTCCCCCTTCTCCCCCCTCTCATCTGAAAATTTATATTCTGTTGCCCCATTTTGTTGTTTAGTCTCTCCGACCTTCGCAGGGGTGGATACTCCCTTTCATATTCATCACAATCACCATAGGAAATTTCTTCAGTATTGTTTTCCTTTTCTCCAAAGGAAAATACCTGATTGTGTCCTGGGTGTTTTTGTTGTGAAAACCTAGGCTTGGGGTAACAGTTTTTGTTATCATAGTCCCTAAGGTCCCTTTCTAATTTATTCATTTTCCTACTGACTAATTCATTACTTTTTTTATCTATCTCTTCCCTCATATTAAAATATTTAGCTTTCTCCTCCTCAATACTAAAGATTAAATCAGACTTAATCTGTTGATCTAATTGTTCTATTTCTTTTTGCATCAATTCCTGACATTTTACATTCTCTCTAACCATCAAGCGTAACATATCCACCCCACACTTGTTAAAAAGTTCAATCAATTCCTTGTAAAAATCAGAATCATATTCCACATTGTTTGGAAATTTGTAGACCCGCAGGCCCTTAGGTACAATTTCCCTTGAAATACATTCTTTCAGGTATTCATTTTCAATGGTATAAGTTCTATATTTGTACAACATTTTATATAAATTGTCAAGTTTGGAACGGTAGGATACACCTGTCCCATCTTGTTTGTTCACATTCATTTTAGTTTTAAAGGAATATTTGGTATATAACCAGTCCTTAATTTCTTTAATGCACAGTACCTGAGGAATGAGCTCTAGAGTCCGTTTTTCGCTGTCCCTTTCCAACAGTTTCAGTACCATTGTTTTGGTTGTTTTCATTACCTGCTCTCCGAAATATGGTCGGTGTGTTCCCTGGATCAAAGGTAGGACCATAGAACTCCTGAGGTTCGCCGACGTCTTCTTGAATGCCCATAAGCTCCCTTGCTTGTTCGTCCTCATCTGAATGAACAACATTTCTGGTTCTTTGACGCTTTTTTTTTTCCTTGCTTTCAAAAGCTTTTAAATATATTCCCCATTATAAAGGTGATGTCACCAGGAGTCTGCTGGACATTAAGACGTTTTTAAGAAAAGTTAATTTAAATATTATATTACCTAAAAACCAAGACCCACCCATTAATGATCTAAAACGAAAAAGTGTGTTCAATCCCCCATTACATCCCCAATTGAGAAACCTAGAAAAAGTTCTAGAAACAGAAATAAGAAAAAACAAAATAATATGTTTTTTAAGGGAAACCTTAACAAGGATGAGAAAGAAATTTTGATGCAATTGAAAGGGGATAAAAATCTAAGGGTGATGAAACCTGATAAGGGTGGGATAGTGGTTTTAATGGAGAACATTTTATATGAAAGTAAAATGTATACTATATTATGTGATGATTTGAAATATTCTAGGGTTTCAATAAATGAGATCAATATTGCTTACAATAAAATAGATCTAAGTTTAAAAGAAATATTACATGAAGGCTTAATAGACAACAATACATTTCATTTTTTGAAGGTAGAGAAACCCAGAGTACCAGCTATTTTTGGAATACCCAAAATTCACAAATGTGAATGGGACCACCTCTTAGACCGTTTGTGGCAGCAGAGGGGTCCAAAACGCATAGTTTGGCTAAATATGTGGATCATAAACTTAAAAAACTTTGGGTTAACAAAAATACAATACTAAGAGACTCCTGGGATTTATTAAGGGAAATAACGGACGATTTGTACAAGATAATCTAATGTTCATAACCATAGACATTGTTGATCTGTTTTCATCTATTCCTTACAAAGAAGGACTAGAAATGTTGGAAGATATAGTATATGAAGACATTCCACTGTCACAAAATGAGAAATTAACATGTCTATGGCTAATGGACCTAATTTTAAAGAATAATTTTATCTTCTTTAATGGAGAGTTTTACAAACAAATACAGGGGGTAGCGATGGGAGCAGCCTGTGCTCCCACCTATGCCAACCTGGTCCTTATGAAATGGGAGGAAAAATATATATTTCATTCGGATTTTAAGGATTGTTGGAATTTTGGATTTTGGATGATATAGTCATTTTTTGGACTGCAGGTATAGAAAGATTTGATAAATTCATGTCTTACTTAAATAATACAACAAAATTTTTGAAGTTTACCTATAATATTTCTGAAAATAAACTTTTGTATTTGGATATAGAAATATATAAAACAGGGACAAAATTTGAGAGTAAAATATACAGAAAAACTACTTTTTGTAATTCCTACCTGCACTATGACAGTTCCCACCCACCACATTGTAAGAAGAATATTGTCAAAGGACAATTTGTGAGGGGAAGTAGAATGACTAGTGCAGAAAATGATTTTTACAATGAATGTGAGCTACTTCAAAAAATGTTTTTGGAGAGGGGGTACCCTCCTGATTTTATAGTGGGGGTAAGAGAAGAAGTAGTCAATGGAAGACCAAACAAGTTTAAACCTATTAAGAGCAATAGGGAAAATGTAGCTTTGGAAAAACAAGTTCAGCAAAGCAAAAAATATGAGCAGGCCCTAGTTTTAGAATATAATGGGGTAAACAAATTTGTAAAGCAGATTTTTTTTTAAAAGAATGGGAAAGATTTCTTTCAATTACTGATTTAGAAAATCTTAAAGACATACCCCAAAAGATTATCTACAAAAATTCCAAAAGTATTAAGAACATTTTGGAAGATAAAAAAGGAGGGAGCACCAAAAACAAAGTAAAAGTGGGCACCTACAAGTGTGGTCGGTGCAGACAATGTAAATATATCCTTGGTGTGGAAAAATATTTCTTAGAGAGTAGAAGCAGATGGATAACCAGTGGAGAATATTTTAATTGTGAAACTAAAGGTATTATTTATCTGGCCATTTGCAAAATATGTACCTCTTTTTGTAAATCCGAAAGGAAGTTGAAAAAGAGGATTTATGAACACATCTATGAAATATCAATTGGCAAAGAAACTAATGCATTATTCAAACATACCAAGCAATGTAAAAGTGCTACTTTTGTTTTTTTGGTGTTAGAAAATGTTAAACACAATATTAGAGGTGGTCCATGGGAAGATACCATAGAATATAGGGAATTGTGGTGGCAAGTGACATTACAGGCAGACTATACACCAGGTCTGAATGATTTTGTATCCATTAAGCCATTGCTAAAATTAAGAGCAGCTAAACTTTGAAGTAATTTTTAAAATTGGCCACTAGATGGCAATGGATGCTGTCCTAAAACCTTATGTATAATGGAAATTTCTTTCAACTGAACTTTTAATTGATGTTTTATGTTTAATATATATATATATATATATATAATACTTCTTTTATTATTTAATATTTATTATTAATGGTTTTAACATTCAAGGTTTCAAGGAAACATCTTTTTTAATTTTAATTGGGTAGTTAGATTATAATGGCAAGAAAAACATTTATTGTACTATCAAGATGGTTCTCCTCCATTCACTAAACATATAAATTGGCGTGTGTTTTTAAACTTTTACATGGTTAAATGAATTATTGGTTGATTGATTTACAATTTAAATATTACTATATAAATAAGTGATTTGATTGTATGGCATTTTATCTGAGGAAGTCTATGTAAGAAGACGAAAACGCTGTGGTTAAATTTCAACACGTTTATGTTTTAAACTGCATGTGGATTTTGTCCAAATAAAGTGGATTTTAATACAGTTGGTCTCGGATGGTAACTGGATTCCTTACTTTGCTTTTTGCACCTTGGTTTATGCTTTACATATTAATCATATATTTCCAGACTTCCATTATTCATTAGGAAGGCTTTAACTCCCTCTCTGAAGTGCATTGCAATTCATTTGGGAAATAAAATCTGGAGTCCCAAAGCAATGAATTTGGTAGCCATTGCAGTAAGAGATAGATAAATGTGGCTACCAAGCAGTTCTGAACCAGAGGCTATTGTTTCTTTTCCTTAGTGCTAAGTAATGACATATTTCAAAGTATATCTATATGATATAGATGGATAGCTAACTGGCTCATTGATAGCACCCACCTAGTCAAAATAGGGGAAGCCACCTCAAGCAGTAGACCTGTATCAAGCAGCATACCTCAGGGTTCGGTCTTGGGCCCTCTGTTATTTGGGATATACTTCTCTGAGGTGCAGCCCAAAACCAGTGGGTTATGGCTGACCAAGTTAGCAGATGACTGCAAGCTGGGTGCTGTCATCAATTCCCCTAGTGATGTGGGCATCCTCCAAGAGGGTCTCACCCAAAAAACATGACTAGTGCCAGAAACATGGCCTCAAGCTGAATACAAAAAAAAATGCATCATCATCCCCTTTGGGAAGATGATGTCCCCACAAATTACTACATTAATAACAATGTCCTAAGCACGCAATCAGTCATGAGGGATTTGGGCACTCAGATTGATAGCAACCTTACTTTTGACCACCTTGTTGCTTCCATTGTATAGAAAGCTTTCTACATCCAGGGACAAGCAGGTCATAAGATCCCCGTATTCTTCCCTTATAAAGCCCATTATTGAGTACAACACCCCATTGAGCATGTACCTCGCAAAGCACATGTAGCATGTGGAAGGATTACAGAGGTTCCTCACCAGGAGAGTCCAGGACTTCAGAAATCTACCATACACAGATAGGCTAAAAGCCCTATCCCTCTACTCAGTTTCATACAGTCTCCTCAGAGGTGACCTATGTCTGGCATACAAGGCAATCTCAGACCCTGCTTTGATGGGACTGCTGCATATACGCAAGTCAAGCTCCACTTGAGTAACCCACACGCACGGCCTCAGCCTGGTCTGTGACATCAATAGGACTCGGCAGGACAGATTTGCGTCCCAGAGACTCTCCCATCTGTGGAATAGACTCCTCACCACATCAAGCAGAAAACCTCTTTACCCTTTTTTTAAATGTAACGAGAAATAGAAAATACATCCCTAAGATTCCATCCATGTCCCTGCTGGATAGGGTCATCTGGTGCTGATTTGTCTAAACATGGGCTAAACTCTTGGCTAGGCTTATAAGGGCCTCAGGGCCAATAGTTATGTTCATAAATGTATCTCTCTCTCTCTCTCTCTATATATATATATATATATATATATATATATGTATGTCTAATGCCGAGACGAGAATCACAAAACTTAAAATGCCAAACTGCATAAGTTTTCCCAGGACAAGTAAACACTTTTATTTATTTATTTATTTGCAGTTTGATTACCGGGGAAGTCCACTGTGCCGAATTGACCCATTTTCAGTGGAGACCCGGGGAGAAAAGCTCCAAGATGCATTATACAATTTAGATACAACTGATAGTTGATATTAAAGATAATATTATGTAGAATAGTGACTCATAAATGCATTCAGTATCATGCATAGTTAACCAATTTATTTAGCTTGAAGGTAGGGATCATACAGTTTCATTTGAGGAAAACAGATATGTGTTAGGTGTGGAAACAGTTTACATACAAACCTTTTAAGAAAATGTAAATACGCTTTACATACACACATCAACAGTAGAATGCTATTTACAATATTTACAAGGTTGGGCTGTGTGAGGGTAGCTGTAGGAGGTGCGAGCTTAAAGAGAAGCTACAGAAATTGTTGAGAGCTTAGATAGGCTCATAGGAAGATAGCTATGAGAGTTGTAGCTTGGGAACCAGAGAGAGAACCCCCTTTGATTAGGTTTGGTGAAGGCAGGTACATTTCCATTTAGTGGACAGGTGTTTGAATAGTTGGGTTTTGAAGTTTTTTGAGTTTGGTATGGTTCTTAGTGTGGAGGGAAGGGAATTCCATTTTTTGCATAGTGAGAAAGATAGGAGAAATTGGCCAGCAGGGCGTTTAGGTTTATGGATAGTAATTAAGTTTTGATTTTCAGATCTGAGAGCTCTGTTGGGTGTGTAAGGGGAAAGGATGTTAGTTAGAGCGGTACATTTTGTTGGGTGAAATATGAGTCTATATGCAGTAGTGAGTTGGAGATAGTCAAGGTAGTTTGGGAGTTCAAGCCAATTCAGGGATTGTAGGGTTAGGCAGTGATAGGTGGTATTTTTAGATTTAGAGTCAAATTTAGAGATTTTGTTGTAGCAGTTTTCTAGTTTAGAGGTGATAGAGGAGGACAGGTTGGTTAGGAAAGGGGCTCCGTATAATAAGGAAAGAAGAAGATAAGTCGAGGCCAGAGTTTGCCTAGTAGAGTTGGAGAGAAAGCGATTATTCCTATACAGCATACCTAGCTTTTGGTGGGTTTTCTTAATATTTTGTTGAATATGAATATCAAACTTGAGGTGTTCATCTACAGTAATGCCAAGCAGTTTGGCAGAGGGGACCACTTCTATAGGTGAGTTGGTTTGACTATAGACTTTGAAGTTGTTTTTATCGTAGGAGAGGGTCTTTGTGGGAGGAAACAGTAGAATCTTTGATTTAGTTGCATTGAGAGAGAGGTGGTTTTGGCGCATCCAGTTTTCAGTTGTTGAGAAGGCAGTTTGGGTTTTAGTCAGCATTTCAGAGAGGATTGAGGCAGAGCAGACTAAGGTTGAATCGTTTGCGTATTGGATGATTTTAGCATCAGGAATAGCAGTGTGAAAATTATTAATGAAGATGTTAAAAAGCATTGGCCCAAGGATGGATCCCTTTGGTACACCAGTTGGGGTAGGAGGAAGGAAGAGATGGAGTTCTTCCATTTGACTGCCTGTGATCTGTCTGATAGATAGCTGGAGAACCAGGATAAAACATTATGTGAGAGATTAAGGTTTGAGAGATGACAGAGAAGGTGCTTGTGGGAAACAGTATCAAAGGCTTTAGAAAGATCGAGTAAAACAGTAGAAACTAAGTGTCCTGAATCTCAGACTTGACTGACAGTTTCTAGGAAAGAGAGTAGAGGGGTTATTGTGGTATGGCCTGGATGGAAGCCATGCTGGGTAGGA